>NC_140176.1:129252023-129254523 GCF_963971535.1 Notolepis coatsorum
CTCCCATCCAAGTACTAACCAGGCCCGAACCTGCTTAGCTTCCGAGATCGGACGAGATCGGGCGTGTTCAGGTTGGTATGGCCGTAAGCGAAATAACCTGCCGACAAAAGCCAACGTATAGATGGCAAGAAACAAATGCCATTAGTTTGAAAGACTTGGGGTGTTTTATGAGGGATCAGTAGCACCTCCTTGCTGTGCAAAATGCTTACTGCACCTGGTATTCCCAGGCGGTCTCCCATCCAAGTACTAACCAGGCCCGAACCTGCTTAGCTTCCGAGATCGGACGAGATCGGGCGTTCAGGTTGGTATGGCCGTAAGCGAATTAACCTGCCGACAAAAGCCAACGTATAGATGGCAGAAACAAATGCCATTAGTTTGAAAGACTTGGGGTGTTTTATGAGGGATCAGTAGCACCTCCTTGCTGTGCAAAATGCTTACTGCACCTGGTATTCCCAGGCGGTCTCCCATCCAAGTACTAACCAGGCCCGAACCTGCTTAGCTTCCGAGATCGGACGAGATCGGGCGTGTTCAGGTTGGTATGGCCGTAAGCGAAATAACCTGCCGACAAAAGCCAACGTATAGATGGCAAGAAACAAATGCCATTAGTTTGAAAGACTTGGGGTGTTTTATGAGGGATCAGTAGCACCTCCTTGCTGTGCAAAATGCTTACTGCACCTGGTATTCCCAGGCGGTCTCCCATCCAAGTACTAACCAGGCCCGAACCTGCTTAGCTTCCGAGATCGGACGAGATCGGGCGTGTTCAGGTTGGTATGGCCGTAAGCGAAATAACCTGCCGACAAAAGCCAACGTATAGATGGCAAGAAACAAATGCCATTAGTTTGAAAGACTTGGGGTGTTTTATGAGGGATAAGTAGCACCTCCTTGCTGTGCAAAATGCTTACTGCACCTGGTATTCCCAGGCGGTCTCCCATCCAAGTACTAACCAGGCCCGAACCTGCTTAGCTTCCGAGATCGGATGAGATCGGGCGTGTTCAGGTTGGTATGGCCGTAAGCGAAATAACCTGCCGACAAAAGCCAACGTATAGATGGCAAGAAACAAATGCCATTAGTTTGAAAGACTTGGGGTGTTTTATGAGGGATAAGTAGCACCTCCTTGCTGTGCAAAATGCTTACTGCACCTGGTATTCCCAGGCGGTCTCCCATCCAAGTACTAAACAGGCCCGAACCTGCTTAGCTTCCGAGATCGGACGAGATCGGGCGTGTTCAGGTTGGTATGGCCGTAAGCGAAATAACCTGCCGACAAAAGCCAACGTATAGATGGCAAGAAACAAATGCCATTAGTTTGAAAGACTTGGGGTGTTTTATGAGGGATCAGTAGCACCTCCTTGCTGTGCAAAATGCTTACTGCACCTGGTATTCCCAGGCGGTCTCCCATCCAAGTACTAACCAGGCCCGAACCTGCTTAGCTTCCGAGATCGGACGAGATCGGGCGTGTTCAGGTTGGTATGGCCGTAGGCGAAATAACCTGCCGACAAAAGCCAACGTATAGATGGCAAGAAACAAATGCCATTAGTTTGAAAGACTTGGGGTGTTTTATGAGGGATCAGTAGCACCTCCTTGCTGTGCAAAATGCTTACTGCACCTGGTATTCCCAGGCGGTCTCCCATCCAAGTACTAACCAGGCCCGAACCTGCTTAGCTTCCGAGATCGGACGAGATCGGGCGGTTCAGGTTGGTATGGCCGTAAGCGAATTAACCTGCCGACAAAAGCCAACGTATAGATGGCAAGAAACAAATGCCATTAGTTTGAAAGACTTGGGGTGTTTTATGAGGGATAAGTAGCACCTCCTTGCTGTGCAAAATGCTTACTGCACCTGGTATTCCCAGGCGGTCTCCCATCCAAGTACTAACCAGGCCCGAACTTGCTTAGCTTCCGAGATCGGACGAGATCGGGCGTGTTCAGGTTGGTATGGCCGTAAGCGAAATAACCTGCCGACAAAAGCCAACGTATAGATGGCAAGAAACAAATGCCATTAGTTTGAAAGACTTGGGGTGTTTTATGAGGGATCAGTAGCACCTCCTTGCTGTGCAAAATGCTTACTGCACCTGGTATTCCCAGGCGGTCTCCCATCCAAGTACTAACCAGGCCCGAACCTGCTTAGCTTCCGAGATCGGACGAGATCGGGCGTGTTCAGGTTGGTATGGCCGTAAGCGAAATAACCTGCCGACAAAAGCCAACGTATAGATGGCAAGAAACAAATGCCATTAGTTTGAAAGACTTGGGGTGTTTTATGAGGGATCAGTAGCACCTCCTTGCTGGGCAAAATGCTTACTGCAGCTGGTATTCCCAGGCGGTCTCCCATCCAAGTACTAACCAGGCCCGAACCTGCTTAGCTTCCGAGATCGGACGAGATCGGGCGTGTTCAGGTTGGTATGGCCGTAAGCGAAATAACCTGCCGACAAAAGCCAACGTATAGATGGCAAGAAACAAATGCCATTAGTTTGAAAGACTTGGGGTGTTTTATGAGGGATCAGTAGCA
>NC_140176.1:129259523-129272023 GCF_963971535.1 Notolepis coatsorum
GAAATAACCTGCCGACAAAAGCCAACGTATAGATGGCAAGAAACAAATGCCATTAGTTTGAAAGACTTGGGGTGTTTTATGAGGGATAAGTAGCACCTCCTTGCTGTGCAAAATGCTTACTGCACCTGGTATTCCCAGGCGGTCTCCCATCCAAGTACTAACCAGGCCCGAACCTGCTTAGCTTCCGAGATCGGACGAGATCGGGCGTGTTCAGGTTGGTATGGCCGTAAGCGAAATAACCTGCCGACAAAAGCCAACGTATAGATGGCAAGAAACAAATGCCATTAGTTTGAAAGACTTGGGGTGTTTTATGAGGGATAAGTAGCACCTCCTTGCTGTGCAAAATGCTTACTGCACCTGGTATTCCCAGGCGGTCTCCCATCCAAGTACTAAACAGGCCCGAACCTGCTTAGCTTCCGAGATCGGACGAGATCGGGCGTGTTCAGGTTGGTATGGCCGTAAGCGAAATAACCTGCCGACAAAAGCCAACGTATAGATGGCAAGAAACAAATGCCATTAGTTTGAAAGACTTGGGGTGTTTTATGAGGGATCAGTAGCACCTCCTTGCTGTGCAAAATGCTTACTGCACCTGGTATTCCCAGGCGGTCTCCCATCCAAGTACTAACCAGGCCCGAACCTGCTTAGCTTCCGAGATCGGACGAGATCGGGCGTGTTCAGGTTGGTATGGCCGCGGGCGAAATAACCTGCCGACAAAAGCCAACGTATAGATGGCAAGAAACAAATGCCATTAGTTTGAAAGACTTGGGGTGTTTTATGAGGGATCAGTAGCACCTCCTTGCTGTGCAAAATGCTTACTGCACCTGGTATTCCCAGGCGGTCTCCCATCCAAGTACTAACCAGGCCCGAACCTGCTTAGCTTCCGAGATCGGACGAGATCGGGCGTTCAGGTTGGTATGGCCGTAAGCGAATTAACCTGCCGACAAAAGCCAACGTATAGATGGCAAGAAACAAATGCCATTAGTTTGAAAGACTTGGGGTGTTTTATGAGGGATAAGTAGCACCTCCTTGCTGTGCAAAATGCTTACTGCACCTGGTATTCCCAGGCGGTCTCCCATCCAAGTACTAACCAGGCCCGAACTTGCTTAGCTTCCGAGATCGGACGAGATCGGGCGTGTTCAGGTTGGTATGGCCGTAAGCGAAATAACCTGCCGACAAAAGCCAACGTATAGATGGCAAGAAACAAATGCCATTAGTTTGAAAGACTTGGGGTGTTTTATGAGGGATCAGTAGCACCTCCTTGCTGTGCAAAATGCTTACTGCACCTGGTATTCCCAGGCGGTCTCCCATCCAAGTACTAACCAGGCCCGAACCTGCTTAGCTTCCGAGATCGGACGAGATCGGGCGTGTTCAGGTTGGTATGGCCGTAAGCGAAATAACCTGCCGACAAAAGCCAACGTATAGATGGCAAGAAACAAATGCCATTAGTTTGAAAGACTTGGGGTGTTTTATGAGGGATCAGTAGCACCTCCTTGCTGGGCAAAATGCTTACTGCAGCTGGTATTCCCAGGCGGTCTCCCATCCAAGTACTAACCAGGCCCGAACCTGCTTAGCTTCCGAGATCGGACGAGATCGGGCGTGTTCAGGTTGGTATGGCCGTAAGCGAAATAACCTGCCGACAAAAGCCAACGTATAGATGGCAAGAAACAAATGCCATTAGTTTGAAAGACTTGGGGTGTTTTATGAGGGATCAGTAGCACCTCCTTGCTGTGCAAAATGCTTACTGCACCTGGTATTCCCAGGCGGTCTCCCATCCAAGTACTAACCAGGCCCGAACCTGCTTAGCTTCCGAGATCGGACGAGATCGGGCGTGTTCAGGTTGGTATGGCCGTAAGCGAAATAACCTGCCGACAAAAGCCAACGTATAGATGGCAAGAAACAAATGCCATTAGTTTGAAAGACTTGGGGTGTTTTATGAGGGATCAGTAGCACCTCCTTGCTGTGCAAAATGCTTACTGCACCTGGTATTCCCAGGCGGTCTCCCATCCAAGTACTAACCAGGCCCGAACCTGCTTAGCTTCCGAGATCGGACGAGATCGGGCGTTCAGGTTGGTATGGCCGTAAGCGAATTAACCTGCCGACAAAAGCCAACGTATAGATGGCAAGAAACAAATGCCATTAGTTTGAAAGACTTGGGGTGTTTTATGAGGGATAAGTAGCACCTCCTTGCTGTGCAAAATGCTTACTGCACCTGGTATTCCCAGGCGGTCTCCCATCCAAGTACTAACCAGGCCCGAACCTGCTTAGCTTCCGAGATCGGACGAGATCGGGCGTGTTCAGGTTGGTATGGCCGTAAGCGAAATAACCTGCCGACAAAAGCCAACGTATAGATGGCAAGAAACAAATGCCATTAGTTTGAAAGACTTGGGGTGTTTTATGAGGGATCAGTAGCACCTCCTTGCTGTGCAAAATGCTTACTGCACCTGGTATTCCCAGGCGGTCTCCCATCCAAGTACTAACCAGGCCCGAACCTGCTTAGCTTCCGAGATCGGACGAGATCGGGCGTGTTCAGGTTGGTATGGCCGTAAGCGAAATAACCTGCCGACAAAAGCCAACGTATAGATGGCAAGAAACAAATGCCATTAGTTTGAAAGACTTGGGGTGTTTTATGAGGGATCAGTAGCACCTCCTTGCTGTGCAAAATGCTTACTGCACCTGGTATTCCCAGGCGGTCTCCCATCCAAGTACTAACCAGGCCCGAACCTGCTTAGCTTCCGAGATCGGACGAGATCGGGCGTTCAGGTTGGTATGGCCGTAAGCGAATTAACCTGCCGACAAAAGCCAACGTATAGATGGCAAGAAACAAATGCCATTAGTTTGAAAGACTTGGGGTGTTTTATGAGGGATAAGTAGCACCTCCTTGCTGTGCAAAATGCTTACTGCACCTGGTATTCCCAGGCGGTCTCCCATCCAAGTACTAACCAGGCCCGAACCTGCTTAGCTTCCGAGATCGGACGAGATCGGGCGTTCAGGTTGGTATGGCCGTAAGCGAATTAACCTGCCGACAAAAGCCAACGTATAGATGGCAAGAAACAAATGCCATTAGTTTGAAAGACTTGGGGTGTTTTATGAGGGATAAGTAGCACCTCCTTGCTGTGCAAAATGCTTACTGCACCTGGTATTCCCAGGCGGTCTCCCATCCAAGTACTAACCAGGCCCGAACCTGCTTAGCTTCCGAGATCGGACGAGATCGGGCGTGTTCAGGTTGGTATGGCCGTAAGCGAAATAACCTGCCGACAAAAGCCAACGTATAGATGGCAAGAAACAAATGCCATTAGTTTGAAAGACTTGGGGTGTTTTATGAGGGATCAGTAGCACCTCCTTGATGTGCAAAATGCTTACTGCACCTGGTATTCCCAGGCGGTCTCCCATCCAAGTACTAACCAGGCCCGAACCTGCTTAGCTTCCGAGATCGGACGAGATCGGGCGTGTTCAGGTTGGTATGGCCGTAAGCGAAATAACCTGCCGACAAAAGCCAACGTATAGATGGCAAGAAACAAATGCCATTAGTTTGAAAGACTTGGGGTGTTTTATGAGGGATCAGTAGCACCTCCTTGCTGTGCAAAATGCTTACTGCACCTGGTATTCCCAGGCGGTCTCCCATCCAAGTACTAACCAGGCCCGAACCTGCTTAGCTTCCGAGATCGGACGAGATCGGGCGTTCAGGTTGGTATGGCCGTAAGCGAATTAACCTGCCGACAAAAGCCAACGTATAGATGGCAAGAAACAAATGCCATTAGTTTGAAAGACTTGGGGTGTTTTATGAGGGATAAGTAGCACCTCCTTGCTGTGCAAAATGCTTACTGCACCTGGTATTCCCAGGCGGTCTCCCATCCAAGTACTAACCAGGCCCGAACCTGCTTAGCTTCCGAGATCGGACGAGATCGGGCGTGTTCAGGTTGGTATGGCCGTAAGCGAAATAACCTGCCGACAAAAGCCAACGTATAGATGGCAAGAAACAAATGCCATTAGTTTGAAAGACTTGGGGTGTTTTATGAGGGATCAGTAGCACCTCCTTGCTGTGCAAAATGCTTACTGCACCTGGTATTCCCAGGCGGTCTCCCATCCAAGTACTAACCAGGCCCGAACCTGCTTAGCTTCCGAGATCGGACGAGATCGGGCGTGTTCAGGTTGGTATGGCCGTAAGCAAAATAACCTGCCGACAAAAGCCAACGTATAGATGGCAAGAAACAAATGCCATTAGTTTGAAAGACTTGGGGTGTTTTATGAGGGATAAGTAGCACCTCCTTGCTGTGCAAAATGCTTACTGCACCTGGTATTCCCAGGCGGTCTCCCATCCAAGTACTAACCAGGCCCGAACCTGCTTAGCTTCCGAGATCGGACGAGATCGGGCGTGTTCAGGTTGGTATGGCCGTAAGCGAAATAACCTGCCGACAAAAGCCAACGTATAGATGGCAAGAAACAAATGCCATTAGTTTGAAAGACTTGGGGTGTTTTATGAGGGATAAGTAGCACCTCCTTGCTGTGCAAAATGCTTACTGCACCTGGTATTCCCAGGCGGTCTCCCATCCAAGTACTAACCAGGCCCGAACCTGCTTAGCTTCCGAGATCGGACGAGATCGGGCGTGTTCAGGTTGGTATGGCCGTAAGCGAAATAACCTGCCGACAAAAGCCAACGTATAGATGGCAAGAAACAAATGCCATTAGTTTGAAAGACTTGGGGTGTTTTATGAGGGATCAGTAGCACCTCCTTGCTGTGCAAAATGCTTACTGCACCTGGTATTCCCAGGCGGTCTCCCATCCAAGTACTAACCAGGCCCGAACCTGCTTAGCTTCCGTGATCGGACGAGATCGGGCGTGTTCAGGTTGGTATGGCCGTAAGCGAAATAACCTGCTGACAAAAGCCAACGTATAGATGGCAAGAAACAAATGCCATTAGTTTGAAAGACTTGGGGTGTTTTATGAGGGATCAGTAGCACCTCCTTGCTGTGCAAAATGCTTACTGCACCTGGTATTCCCAGGCGGTCTCCCATCCAAGTACTAACCAGGCCCGAACCTGCTTAGCTTCCGAGATCGGACGAGATCGGGCGTGTTCAGGTTGGTATGGCCGTAAGCGAAATAACCTGCCGACAAAAGCCAACGTATAGATGGCAAGAAACAAATGCCATTAGTTTGAAAGACTTGGGGTGTTTTATGAGGGATCAGTAGCACCTCCTTGCTGTGCAAAATGCTTACTGCACCTGGTATTCCCAGGCGGTCTCCCATCCAAGTACTAACCAGGCCCGAACCTGCTTAGCTTCCGAGATCGGACGAGATCGGGCGTGTTCAGGTTGGTATGGCCGTAAGCGAAATAACCTGCCGACAAAAGCCAACGTATAGATGGCAAGAAACAAATGCCATTAGTTTGAAAGACTTGGGGTGTTTTATGAGGGATCAGTAGCACCTCCTTGCTGGGCAAAATGCTTACTGCACCTGGTATTACCAGGCGGTCTCCCATCCAAGTACTAACCAGGCCCGAACCTGCTTAGCTTCCGAGATCGGACGAGATCGGGCGTGTTCAGGTTGGTATGGCCGTAAGCGAAATAACCTGCCGACAAAAGCCAACGTATAGATGGCAAGAAACAAATGCCATTAGTTTGAAAGACTTGGGGTGTTTTATGAGGGATCAGTAGCACCTCCTTGCTGTGCAAAATGCTTACTGCACCTGGTATTCCCAGGCGGTCTCCCATCCAAGTACTAACCAGGCCCGAACCTGCTTAGCTTCCGAGATCGGACGAGATCGGGCGTGTTCAGGTTGGTATGGCCGTAAGCGAAATAACCTGCCGACAAAAGCCAACGTATAGATGGCAAGAAACAAATGCCATTAGTTTGAAAGACTTGGGGTGTTTTATGAGGGATCAGTAGCACCTCCTTGCTGTGCAAAATGCTTACTGCACCTGGTATTCCCAGGCGGTCTCCCATCCAAGTACTAACCAGGCCCGAACCTGCTTAGCTTCCGAGATCGGACGAGATCGGGCGTGTTCAGGTTGGTATGGCCGTAAGCGAAATAACCTGCCGACAAAAGCCAACGTATAGATGGCAAGAAACAAATGCCATTAGTTTGAAAGACTTGGGGTGTTTTATGAGGGATCAGTAGCACCTCCTTGCTGTGCAAAATGCTTACTGCACCTGGTATTCCCAGGCGGTCTCCCATCCAAGTACTAACCAGGCCCGAACCTGCTTAGCTTCCGAGATCGGACGAGATCGGGCGTGTTCAGGTTGGTATGGCCGTAAGCGAAATAACCTGCCGACAAAAGCCAACGTATAGATGGCAAGAAACAAATGCCATTAGTTTGAAAGACTTGGGGTGTTTTATGAGGGATCAGTAGCACCTCCTTGCTGTGCAAAATGCTTACTGCACCTGGTATTCCCAGGCGGTCTCCCATCCAAGTACTAACCAGGCCCGAACCTGCTTAGCTTCCGAGATCGGACGAGATCGGGCGTGTTCAGGTTGGTATGGCCGTAAGCGAAATAACCTGCCGACAAAAGCCAACGTATAGATGGCAAGAAACAAATGCCATTAGTTTGAAAGACTTGGGGTGTTTTATGAGGGATCAGTAGCACCTCCTTGCTGTGCAAAATGCTTACTGCACCTGGTATTCCCAGGCGGTCTCCCATCCAAGTACTAACCAGGCCCGAACCTGCTTAGCTTCCGAGATCGGACGAGATCGGGCGTGTTCAGGTTGGTATGGCCGTAAGCGAAATAACCTGCCGACAAAAGCCAACGTATAGATGGCAAGAAACAAATGCCATTAGTTTGAAAGACTTGGGGTGTTTTATGAGGGATCAGTAGCACCTCCTTGCTGTGCAAAATGCTTACTGCACCTGGTATTCCCAGGCGGTCTCCCATCCAAGTACTAACCAGGCCCGAACCTGCTTAGCTTCCGAGATCGGACGAGATCGGGCGTGTTCAGGTTGGTATGGCCGTAAGCGAAATAACCTGCCGACAAAAGCCAACGTATAGATGGCAAGAAACAAATGCCATTAGTTTGAAAGACTTGGGGTGTTTTATGAGGGATCAGTAGCACCTCCTTGCTGTGCAAAATGCTTACTGCACCTGGTATTCCCAGGCGGTCTCCCATCCAAGTACTAACCAGGCCCGAACCTGCTTAGCTTCCGAGATCGGACGAGATCGGGCGTGTTCAGGTTGGTATGGCCGTAAGCGAAATCACCTGCCGACAAAAGCCAACGTATAGATGGCAAGAAACAAATGCCATTAGTTTGAAAGACTTGGGGTGTTTTATGAGGGATCAGTAGCACCTCCTTGCTGTGCAAAATGCTTACTGCACCTGGTATTCCCAGGCGGTCTCCCATCCAAGTACTAACCAGGCCCGAACCTGCTTAGCTTCCGAGTTCGGACGAGATCGGGCGTGTTCAGGTTGGTATGGCCGTAAGCGAAATAACCTGCCGACAAAAGCCAACGTATAGATGGCAAGAAACAAATGCCATTAGTTTGAAAGACTTGGGGTGTTTTATGAGGGATCAGTAGCACCTCCTTGCTGTGCAAAATGCTTACTGCACCTGGTATTCCCAGGCGGTCTCCCATCCAAGTACTAACCAGGCCCGAACCTGCTTAGCTTCCGAGATCGGACGAGATCGGGCGTGTTCAGGTTGGTATGGCCGTAAGCGAAATAACCTGCCGACAAAAGCCAACGTATAGATGGCAAGAAACAAATGCCATTAGTTTGAAAGACTTGGGGTGTTTTATGAGGGATCAGTAGCACCTCCTTGCTGTGCAAAATGCTTACTGCACCTGGTATTCCCAGGCGGTCTCCCATCCAAGTACTAACCAGGCCCGAACCTGCTTAGCTTCCGAGATCGGACGAGATCGGGCGTGTTCAGGTTGGTATGGCCGTAAGCGAAATAACCTGCCGACAAAAGCCAACGTATAGATGGCAAGAAACAAATGCCATTAGTTTGAAAGACTTGGGGTGTTTTATGAGGGATCAGTAGCACCTCCTTGCTGGGCAAAATGCTTACTGCACCTGGTATTCCCAGGCGGTCTCCCATCCAAGTACTAACCAGGCCCGAACCTGCTTAGCTTCCGAGATCGGACGAGATCGGGCGTGTTCAGGTTGGTATGGCCGTAAGCGAAATAACCTGCCGACAAAAGCCAACGTATAGATGGCAAGAAACAAATGCCATTAGTTTGAAAGACTTGGGGTGTTTTATGAGGGATCAGTAGCACCTCCTTGCTGTGCAAAATGCTTACTGCACCTGGTATTCCCAGGCGGTCTCCCATCCAAGTACTAACCAGGCCCGAACCTGCTTAGCTTCCGAGATCGGGCGTGTTCAGGTTGGTATGGCTGTAAGCGAAATAACCTGCCGACAAAAGCCAACGTATAGATGGCAAGAAACAAATGCCATTAGTTTGAAAGACTTGGGGTGTTTTATGAGGGATCAGTAGCACCTCCTTGCTGTGCAAAATGCTTACTGCACCTGGTATTCCCAGGCGGTCTCCCATCCAAGTACTAACCAGGCCCGAACCTGCTTAGCTTCCGAGATCGGACGAGATCGGGCGTGTTCAGGTTGGTATGGCCGTAAGCGAAATAACCTGCCGACAAAAGCCAACGTATAGATGGCAAGAAACAAATGCCATTAGTTTGAAAGACTTGGGGTGTTTTATGAGGGATCAGTAGCACCTCCTTGCTGTGCAAAATGCTTACTGCACCTGGTATTCCCAGGCGGTCTCCCATCCAAGTACTAACCAGGCCCGAACCTGCTTAGCTTCCGAGATCGGACGAGATCGGGCGTGTTCAGGTTGGTATGGCCGTAAGCGAAATAACCTGCCGACAAAAGCCAACGTATAGATGGCAAGAAACAAATGCCATTAGTTTGAAAGACTTGGGGTGTTTTATGAGGGATCAGTAGCACCTCCTTGCTGTGCAAAATGCTTACTGCACCTGGTATTCCCAGGCGGTCTCCCATCCAAGTACTAACCAGGCCCGAACCTGCTTAGCTTCCGAGATCGGACGAGATCGGGCGTGTTCAGGTTGGTATGGCCGTAAGCGAAATAACCTGCCGACAAAAGCCAACGTATAGATGGCAAGAAACAAATGCCATTAGTTTGAAAGACTTGGGGTGTTTTATGAGGGATCAGTAGCACCTCCTTGCTGTGCAAAATGCTTACTGCACCTGGTATTCCCAGGCGGTCTCCCATCCAAGTACTAACCAGGCCCGAACCTGCTTAGCTTCCGAGATCGGACGAGATCGGGCGTGTTCAGGTTGGTATGGCCGTAAGCGAAATCACCTGCCGACAAAAGCCAACGTATAGATGGCAAGAAACAAATGCCATTAGTTTGAAAGACTTGGGGTGTTTTATGAGGGATCAGTAGCACCTCCTTGCTGTGCAAAATGCTTACTGCACCTGGTATTCCCAGGCGGTCTACCATCCAAGTACTAACCAGGCCCGAACCTGCTTAGCTTCCGAGTTCGGACGAGATCGGGCGTGTTCAGGTTGGTATGGCCGTAAGCGAAATAACCTGCCGACAAAAGCCAACGTATAGATGGCAAGAAACAAATGCCATTAGTTTGAAAGACTTGGGGTGTTTTATGAGGGATCAGTAGCACCTCCTTGCTGTGCAAAATGCTTACTGCACCTGGTATTCCCAGGCGGTCTCCCATCCAAGTACTAACCAGGCCCGAACCTGCTTAGCTTCCGAGATCGGACGAGATCGGGCGTGTTCAGGTTGGTATGGCCGTAAGCGAAATAACCTGCCGACAAAAGCCAACGTATAGATGGCAAGAAACAAATGCCATTAGTTTGAAAGACTTGGGGTGTTTTATGAGGGATCAGTAGCACCTCCTTGCTGTGCAAAATGCTTACTGCACCTGGTATTCCCAGGCGGTCTCCCATCCAAGTACTAACCAGGCCCGAACCTGCTTAGCTTCCGAGATCGGACGAGATCGGGCGTGTTCAGGTTGGTATGGCCGTAAGCGAAATAACCTGCCGACAAAAGCCAACGTATAGATGGCAAGAAACAAATGCCATTAGTTTGAAAGACTTGGGGTGTTTTATGAGGGATCAGTAGCACCTCCTTGCTGGGCAAAATGCTTACTGCACCTGGTATTCCCAGGCGGTCTCCCATCCAAGTACTAACCAGGCCCGAACCTGCTTAGCTTCCGAGATCGGACGAGATCGGGCGTGTTCAGGTTGGTATGGCCGTAAGCGAAATAACCTGCCGACAAAAGCCAACGTATAGATGGCAAGAAACAAATGCCATTAGTTTGAAAGACTTGGGGTGTTTTATGAGGGATCAGTAGCACCTCCTTGCTGTGCAAAATGCTTACTGCACCTGGTATTCCCAGGCGGTCTCCCATCCAAGTACTAACCAGGCCCGAACCTGCTTAGCTTCCGAGATCGGGCGTGTTCAGGTTGGTATGGCCGTAAGCGAAATAACCTGCCGACAAAAGCCAACGTATAGATGGCAAGAAACAAATGCCATTAGTTTGAAAGACTTGGGGTGTTTTATGAGGGATCAGTAGCACCTCCTTGCTGTGCAAAATGCTTACTGCACCTGGTATTCCCAGGCGGTCTCCCATCCAAGTACTAACCAGGCCCGAACCTGCTTAGCTTCCGAGATCGGACGAGATCGGGCGTGTTCAGGTTGGTATGGCCGTAAGCGAAATAACCTGCCGACAAAAGCCAACGTATAGATGGCAAGAAACAAATGCCATTAGTTTGAAAGACTTGGGGTGTTTTATGAGGGATCAGTAGCACCTCCTTGCTGTGCAAAATGCTTACTGCACCTGGTATTCCCAGGCGGTCTCCCATCCAAGTACTAACCAGGCCCGAACCTGCTTAGCTTCCGAGATCGGACGAGATCGGGCGTGTTCAGGTTGGTATGGCCGTAAGCGAAATAACCTGCCGACAAAAGCCAACGTATAGATGGCAAGAAACAAATGCCATTAGTTTGAAAGACTTGGGGTGTTTTATGAGGGATCAGTAGCACCTCCTTGCTGTGCAAAATGCTTACTGCACCTGGTATTCCCAGGCGGTCTCCCATCCAAGTACTAACCAGGCCCGAACCTGCTTAGCTTCCGAGATCGGACGAGATCGGGCGTGTTCAGGTTGGTATGGCCGTAAGCGAAATAACCTGCCGACAAAAGCCAACGTATAGATGGCAAGAAACAAATGCCATTAGTTTGAAATACTTGGGGTGTTTTATGAGGGATCAGTAGCACCTCCTTGCTGTGCAAAATGCTTACTGCACCTGGTATTCCCAGGCGGTCTCCCATCCAAGTACTAACCAGGCCCGAACCTGCTTAGCTTCCGAGATCGGACGAGATCGGGCGTGTTCAGGTTGGTATGGCCGTAAGCGAAATAACCTGCCGACAAAAGCCAACGTATAGATGGCAAGAAACAAATGCCATTAGTTTGAAAGACTTGGGGTGTTTTATGAGGGATCAGTAGCACCTCCTTGCTGTGCAAAATGCTTACTGCACCTGGTATTCCCAGGCGGTCTCCCATCCAAGTACTAACCAGGCCCGAACCTGCTTAGCTTCCGAGATCGGACGAGATCGGGCGTGTTCAGGTTGGTATGGCCGTAAGCGAAATCACCTGCCGACAAAAGCCAACGTATAGATGGCAAGAAACAAATGCCATTAGTTTGAAAGACTTGGGGTGTTTTATGAGGGATCAGTAGCACCTCCTTGCTGTGCAAAATGCTTACTGCACCTGGTATTCCCAGGCGGTCTCCCATCCAAGTACTAACCAGGCCCGAACCTGCTTAGCTTCCGAGTTCGGACGAGATCGGGCGTGTTCAGGTTGGTATGGCCGTAAGCGAAATAACCTGCCGACAAAAGCCAACGTATAGATGGCAAGAAACAAATGCCATTAGTTTGAAAGACTTGGGGTGTTTTATGAGGGATCAGTAGCACCTCCTTGCTGTGCAAAATGCTTACTGCACCTGGTATTCCCAGGCGGTCTCCCATCCAAGTACTAACCAGGCCCGAACCTGCTTAGCTTCCGAGATCGGACGAGATCGGGCGTGTTCAGGTTGGTATGGCCGTAAGCGAAATAACCTGCCGACAAAAGCCAACGTATAGATGGCAAGAAACAAATGCCATTAGTTTGAAAGACTTGGGGTGTTTTATGAGGGATCAGTAGCACCTCCTTGCTGTGCAAAATGCTTACTGCACCTGGTATTCCCAGGCGGTCTCCCATCCAAGTACAAACCAGGCCCGAACCTGCTTAGCTTCCGAGATCGGACGAGATCGGGCGTGTTCAGGTTGGTATGGCCGTAAGCGAAATAACCTGCCGACAAAAGCCAACGTATAGATGGCAAGAAACAAATGCCATTAGTTTGAAAGACTTGGGGTGTTTTATGAGGGATCAGTAGCACCTCCTTGCTGGGCAAAATGCTTACTGCACCTGGTATTCCCAGGCGGTCTCCCATCCAAGTACTAACCAGGCCCGAACCTGCTTAGCTTCCGAGATCGGACGAGATCGGGCGTGTTCAGGTTGGTATGGCCGTAAGCGA
>NC_140176.1:129282023-129284523 GCF_963971535.1 Notolepis coatsorum
GAACCTGCTTAGCTTCCGAGTTCGGACGAGATCGGGCGTGTTCAGGTTGGTATGGCCGTAAGCGAAATAACCTGCCGACAAAAGCCAACGTATAGATGGCAAGAAACAAATGCCATTAGTTTGAAAGACTTGGGGTGTTTTATGAGGGATCAGTAGCACCTCCTTGCTGTGCAAAATGCTTACTGCACCTGGTATTCCCAGGCGGTCTCCCATCCAAGTACTAACCAGGCCCGAACCTGCTTAGCTTCCGAGATCGGACGAGATCGGGCGTGTTCAGGTTGGTATGGCCGTAAGCGAAATAACCTGCCGACAAAAGCCAACGTATAGATGGCAAGAAACAAATGCCATTAGTTTGAAAGACTTGGGGTGTTTTATGAGGGATCAGTAGCACCTCCTTGCTGTGCAAAATGCTTACTGCACCTGGTATTCCCAGGCGGTCTCCCATCCAAGTACTAACCAGGCCCGAACCTGCTTAGCTTCCGAGATCGGACGAGATCGGGCGTGTTCAGGTTGGTATGGCCGTAAGCGAAATAACCTGCCGACAAAAGCCAACGTATAGATGGCAAGAAACAAATGCCATTAGTTTGAAAGACTTGGGGTGTTTTATGAGGGATCAGTAGCACCTCCTTGCTGGGCAAAATGCTTACTGCACCTGGTATTCCCAGGCGGTCTCCCATCCAAGTACTAACCAGGCCCGAACCTGCTTAGCTTCCGAGATCGGACGAGATCGGGCGTGTTCAGGTTGGTATGGCCGTAAGCGAAATAACCTGCCGACAAAAGCCAACGTATAGATGGCAAGAAACAAATGCCATTAGTTTGAAAGACTTGGGGTGTTTTATGAGGGATCAGTAGCACCTCCTTGCTGTGCAAAATGCTTACTGCACCTGGTATTCCCAGGCGGTCTCCCATCCAAGTACTAACCAGGCCCGAACCTGCTTAGCTTCCGAGATCGGACGAGATCGGGCGTGTTCAGGTTGGTATGGCCGTAAGCGAAATCACCTGCCGACAAAAGCCAACGTATAGATGGCAAGAAACAAATGCCATTAGTTTGAAAGACTTGGGGTGTTTTATGAGGGATCAGTAGCACCTCCTTGCTGTGCAAAATGCTTACTGCACCTGGTATTCCCAGGCGGTCTCCCATCCAAGTACTAACCAGGCCCGAACCTGCTTAGCTTCCGAGTTCGGACGAGATCGGGCGTGTTCAGGTTGGTATGGCCGTAAGCGAAATAACCTGCCGACAAAAGCCAACGTATAGATGGCAAGAAACAAATGCCATTAGTTTGAAAGACTTGGGGTGTTTTATGAGGGATCAGTAGCACCTCCTTGCTGTGCAAAATGCTTACTGCACCTGGTATTCCCAGGCGGTCTCCCATCCAAGTACTAACCAGGCCCGAACCTGCTTAGCTTCCGAGATCGGACGAGTTCGGGCGTGTTCAGGTTGGTATGGCCGTAAGCGAAATAACCTGCCGACAAAAGCCAACGTATAGATGGCAAGAAACAAATGCCATTAGTTTGAAAGACTTGGGGTGTTTTATGAGGGATCAGTAGCACCTCCTTGCTGTGCAAAATGCTTACTGCACCTGGTATTCCCAGGCGGTCTCCCATCCAAGTACTGTGCAAAATGCTTACTGCACCTGGTATTCCCAGGCGGTCTCCCATCCAAGTACTAACCAGGCCCGAACCTGCTTAGCTTCCGAGATCGGACGAGATCGGGCGTGTTCAGGTTGGTATGGCCGTAAGCGAAATCACCTGCCGACAAAAGCCAACGTATAGATGGCAAGAAACAAATGCCATTAGTTTGAAAGACTTGGGGTGTTTTATGAGGGATCAGTAGCACCTCCTTGCTGTGCAAAATGCTTACTGCACCTGGTATTCCCAGGCGGTCTCCCATCCAAGTACTAACCAGGCCCGAACCTGCTTAGCTTCCGAGATCGGACGAGATCGGGCGTGTTCAGGTTGGTATGGCCGTAAGCGAAATAACCTGCCGACAAAAGCCAACGTATAGATGGCAAGAAACAAATGCCATTAGTTTGAAAGACTTGGGGTGTTTTATGAGGGATCAGTAGCACCTCCTTGCTGTGCAAAATGCTTACTGCACCTGGTATTCCCAGGCGGTCTCCCATCCAAGTACTAACCAGGCCCGAACCTGCTTAGCTTCCGAGATCGGACGAGATCGGGCGTGTTCAGGTTGGTATGGCCGTAAGCGAAATAACCTGCCGACAAAAGCCAACGTATAGATGGCAAGAAACAAATGCCATTAGTTTGAAAGACTTGGGGTGTTTTATGAGGGATCAGTAGCACCTCCTTGCTGTGCAAAATGCTTACTGCACCTGGTATTCCCAGGCGGTCTCCCATCCAAGTACTAACCAGGCCCGAACCTGCTTAGCTTCCGAGATCGGACGAGATCGGGCGTGTTCAGGTTGGTATGGCCGTAAGCGAAATCACCTGCCGACAAAAGCCAACGTATAGATGGCAAGAAACAAATGCCATTAGTTTGAAA
>NC_140176.1:129292023-129294523 GCF_963971535.1 Notolepis coatsorum
GTCTCCCATCCAAGTACTAACCAGGCCCGAACCTGCTTAGCTTCCGAGTTCGGACGAGATCGGGCGTGTTCAGGTTGGTATGGCCGTAAGCGAAATAACCTGCCGACAAAAGCCAACGTATAGATGGCAAGAAACAAATGCCATTAGTTTGAAAGACTTGGGGTGTTTTATGAGGGATCAGTAGCACCTCCTTGCTGTGCAAAATGCTTACTGCACCTGGTATTCCCAGGCGGTCTCCCATCCAAGTACTAACCAGGCCCGAACCTGCTTAGCTTCCGAGATCGGACGAGTTCGGGCGTGTTCAGGTTGGTATGGCCGTAAGCGAAATAACCTGCCGACAAAAGCCAACGTATAGATGGCAAGAAACAAATGCCATTAGTTTGAAAGACTTGGGGTGTTTTATGAGGGATCAGTAGCACCTCCTTGCTGTGCAAAATGCTTACTGCACCTGGTATTCCCAGGCGGTCTCCCATCCAAGTACTGTGCAAAATGCTTACTGCACCTGGTATTCCCAGGCGGTCTCCCATCCAAGTACTAACCAGGCCCGAACCTGCTTAGCTTCCGAGATCGGACGAGATCGGGCGTGTTCAGGTTGGTATGGCCGTAAGCGAAATCACCTGCCGACAAAAGCCAACGTATAGATGGCAAGAAACAAATGCCATTAGTTTGAAAGACTTGGGGTGTTTTATGAGGGATCAGTAGCACCTCCTTGCTGTGCAAAATGCTTACTGCACCTGGTATTCCCAGGCGGTCTCCCATCCAAGTACTAACCAGGCCCGAACCTGCTTAGCTTCCGAGATCGGACGAGATCGGGCGTGTTCAGGTTGGTATGGCCGTAAGCGAAATAACCTGCCGACAAAAGCCAACGTATAGATGGCAAGAAACAAATGCCATTAGTTTGAAAGACTTGGGGTGTTTTATGAGGGATCAGTAGCACCTCCTTGCTGTGCAAAATGCTTACTGCACCTGGTATTCCCAGGCGGTCTCCCATCCAAGTACTAACCAGGCCCGAACCTGCTTAGCTTCCGAGATCGGACGAGATCGGGCGTGTTCAGGTTGGTATGGCCGTAAGCGAAATAACCTGCCGACAAAAGCCAACGTATAGATGGCAAGAAACAAATGCCATTAGTTTGAAAGACTTGGGGTGTTTTATGAGGGATCAGTAGCACCTCCTTGCTGTGCAAAATGCTTACTGCACCTGGTATTCCCAGGCGGTCTCCCATCCAAGTACTAACCAGGCCCGAACCTGCTTAGCTTCCGAGATCGGACGAGATCGGGCGTGTTCAGGTTGGTATGGCCGTAAGCGAAATCACCTGCCGACAAAAGCCAACGTATAGATGGCAAGAAACAAATGCCATTAGTTTGAAAGACTTGGGGTGTTTTATGAGGGATCAGTAGCACCTCCTTGCTGTGCAAAATGCTTACTGCACCTGGTATTCCCAGGCGGTCTCCCATCCAAGTACTAACCAGGCCCGAACCTGCTTAGCTTCCGAGATCGGACGAGATCGGGCGTGTTCAGGTTGGTATGGCCGTAAGCGAAATCACCTGCCGACAAAAGCCAACGTATAGATGGCAAGAAACAAATGCCATTAGTTTGAAAGACTTGGGGTGTTTTATGAGGGATCAGTAGCACCTCCTTGCTGTGCAAAATGCTTACTGCACCTGGTATTCCCAGGCGGTCTCCCATCCAAGTACTAACCAGGCCCGAACCTGCTTAGCTTCCGAGTTCGGACGAGATCGGGCGTGTTCAGGTTGGTATGGCCGTAAGCGAAATAACCTGCCGACAAAAGCCAACGTATAGATGGCAAGAAACAAATGCCATTAGTTTGAAAGACTTGGGGTGTTTTATGAGGGATCAGTAGCACCTCCTTGCTGTGCAAAATGCTTACTGCACCTGGTATTCCCAGGCGGTCTCCCATCCAAGTACTAACCAGGCCCGAACCTGCTTAGCTTCCGAGATCGGACGAGTTCGGGCGTGTTCAGGTTGGTATGGCCGTAAGCGAAATAACCTGCCGACAAAAGCCAACGTATAGATGGCAAGAAACAAATGCCATTAGTTTGAAAGACTTGGGGTGTTTTATGAGGGATCAGTAGCACCTCCTTGCTGTGCAAAATGCTTACTGCACCTGGTATTCCCAGGCGGTCTCCCATCCAAGTACTGTGCAAAATGCTTACTGCACCTGGTATTCCCAGGCGGTCTCCCATCCAAGTACTAACCAGGCCCGAACCTGCTTAGCTTCCGAGATCGGACGAGATCGGGCGTGTTCAGGTTGGTATGGCCGTAAGCGAAATCACCTGCCGACAAAAGCCAACGTATAGATGGCAAGAAACAAATGCCATTAGTTTGAAAGACTTGGGGTGTTTTATGAGGGATCAGTAGCACCTCCTTGCTGTGCAAAATGCTTACTGCACCTGGTATTCCCAGGCGGTCTCCCATCCAAGTACTAACCAGGCCCGAACCTGCTTAGCTTCCGAGATCGGACGAGATCGGGCGTGTTCA
>NC_140176.1:129302023-129312023 GCF_963971535.1 Notolepis coatsorum
ATAACCTGCCGACAAAAGCCAACGTATAGATGGCAAGAAACAAATGCCATTAGTTTGAAAGACTTGGGGTGTTTTATGAGGGATCAGTAGCACCTCCTTGCTGTGCAAAATGCTTACTGCACCTGGTATTCCCAGGCGGTCTCCCATCCAAGTACTAACCAGGCCCGAACCTGCTTAGCTTCCGAGATCGGACGAGATCGGGCGTGTTCAGGTTGGTATGGCCGTAAGCGAAATAACCTGCCGACAAAAGCCAACGTATAGATGGCAAGAAACAAATGCCATTAGTTTGAAAGACTTGGGGTGTTTTATGAGGGATCAGTAGCACCTCCTTGCTGTGCAAAATGCTTACTGCACCTGGTATTCCCAGGCGGTCTCCCATCCAAGTACTAACCAGGCCCGAACCTGCTTAGCTTCCGAGATCGGACGAGATCGGGCGTGTTCAGGTTGGTATGGCCGTAAGCGAAATCACCTGCCGACAAAAGCCAACGTATAGATGGCAAGAAACAAATGCCATTAGTTTGAAAGACTTGGGGTGTTTTATGAGGGATCAGTAGCACCTCCTTGCTGTGCAAAATGCTTACTGCACCTGGTATTCCCAGGCGGTCTCCCATCCAAGTACTAACCAGGCCCGAACCTGCTTAGCTTCCGAGATCGGACGAGATCGGGCGTGTTCAGGTTGGTATGGCCGTAAGCGAAATAACCTGCCGACAAAAGCCAACGTATAGATGGCAAGAAACAAATGCCATTAGTTTGAAAGACTTGGGGTGTTTTATGAGGGATAAGTAGCACCTCCTTGCTGTGCAAAATGCTTACTGCACCTGGTATTCCCAGGCGGTCTCCCATCCAAGTACTAACCAGGCCCGAACCTGCTTAGCTTCCGAGATCGGACGAGATCGGGCGTGTTCAGGTTGGTATGGCCGTAAGCGAAATAACCTGCCGACAAAAGCCAACGTATAGATGGCAAGAAACAAATGCCATTAGTTTGAAAGACTTGGGGTGTTTTATGAGGGATCAGTAGCACCTCCTTGCTGTGCAAAATGCTTACTGCACCTGGTATTCCCAGGCGGTCTCCCATCCAAGTACTAACCAGGCCCGAACCTGCTTAGCTTCCGAGATCGGACGAGATCGGGCGTGTTCAGGTTGGTATGGCCGTAAGCGAAATAACCTGCCGACAAAAGCCAACGTATAGATGGCAAGAAACAAATGCCATTAGTTTGAAAGACTTGGGGTGTTTTATGAGGGATAAGTAGCACCTCCTTGCTGTGCAAAATGCTTACTGCACCTGGTATTCCCAGGCGGTCTCCCATCCAAGTACTAACCAGGCCCGAACCTGCTTAGCTTCCGAGATCGGACGAGATCGGGCGTGTTCAGGTTGGTATGGCCGTAAGCGAAATAACCTGCCGACAAAAGCCAACGTATAGATGGCAAGAAACAAATGCCATTAGTTTGAAAGACTTGGGGTGTTTTATGAGGGATAAGTAGCACCTCCTTGCTGTGCAAAATGCTTACTGCACCTGGTATTCCCAGGCGGTCTCCCATCCAAGTACTAAACAGGCCCGAACCTGCTTAGCTTCCGAGATCGGACGAGATCGGGCGTGTTCAGGTTGGTATGGCCGTAAGCGAAATAACCTGCCGACAAAAGCCAACGTATAGATGGCAAGAAACAAATGCCATTAGTTTGAAGAACTTGGGGTGTTTTATGAGGGATCAGTAGCACCTCCTTGCTGTGCAAAATGCTTACTGCACCTGGTATTCCCAGGCGGTCTCCCATCCAAGTACTAACCAGGCCCGAACCTGCTTAGCTTCCGTGATCGGACGAGATCGGGCGTGTTCAGGTTGGTATGGCCGTAAGCGAAATAACCTGCTGACAAAAGCCAACGTATAGATGGCAAGAAACAAATGCCATTAGTTTGAAAGACTTGGGGTGTTTTATGAGGGATCAGTAGCACCTCCTTGCTGTGCAAAATGCTTACTGCACCTGGTATTCCCAGGCGGTCTCCCATCCAAGTACTAACCAGGCCCGAACCTGCTTAGCTTCCGAGATCGGACGTGATCGGGCGTGTTCAGGTTGGTATGGCCGTAAGCGAAATAACCTGCCGACAAAAGCCAACGTATAGATGGCAAGAAACAAATGCCATTAGTTTGAAAGACTTGGGGTGTTTTATGAGGGATCAGTAGCACCTCCTTGCTGTGCAAAATGCTTACTGCACCTGGTATTCCCAGGCGGTCTCCCATCCAAGTACTAACCAGGCCCGAACCTGCTTAGCTTCCGAGATCGGACGAGATCGGGCGTGTTCAGGTTGGTATGGCCGTAGGCGAAATAACCTGCCGACAAAAGCCAACGTATAGATGGCAAGAAACAAATGCCATTAGTTTGAAAGACTTGGGGTGTTTTATGAGGGATCAGTAGCACCTCCTTGCTGTGCAAAATGCTTACTGCACCTGGTATTCCCAGGCGGTCTCCCATCCAAGTACTAACCAGGCCCGAACCTGCTTAGCTTCCGAGATCGGACGAGATCGGGCGTTCAGGTTGGTATGGCCGTAAGCGAATTAACCTGCCGACAAAAGCCAACGTATAGATGGCAAGAAACAAATGCCATTAGTTTGAAAGACTTGGGGTGTTTTATGAGGGATAAGTAGCACCTCCTTGCTGTGCAAAATGCTTACTGCACCTGGTATTCCCAGGCGGTCTCCCATCCAAGTACTAACCAGGCCCGAACTTGCTTAGCTTCCGAGATCGGACGAGATCGGGCGTGTTCAGGTTGGTATGGCCGTAAGCGAAATAACCTGCCGACAAAAGCCAACGTATAGATGGCAAGAAACAAATGCCATTAGTTTGAAAGACTTGGGGTGTTTTATGAGGGATCAGTAGCACCTCCTTGCTGTGCAAAATGCTTACTGCACCTGGTATTCCCAGGCGGTCTCCCATCCAAGTACTAACCAGGCCCGAACCTGCTTAGCTTCCGAGATCGGACGAGATCGGGCGTGTTCAGGTTGGTATGGCCGTAAGCGAAATTACCTGCCGACAAAAGCCAACGTATAGATGGCAAGAAACAAATGCCATTAGTTTGAAAGACTTGGGGTGTTTTATGAGGGATCAGTAGCACCTCCTTGCTGGGCAAAATGCTTACTGCAGCTGGTATTCCCAGGCGGTCTCCCATCCAAGTACTAACCAGGCCCGAACCTGCTTAGCTTCCGAGATCGGACGAGATCGGGCGTGTTCAGGTTGGTATGGCCGTAAGCGAAATAACCTGCAGACAAAAGCCAACGTATAGATGGCAAGAAACAAATGCCATTAGTTTGAAAGACTTGGGGTGTTTTATGAGGGATCAGTAGCACCTCCTTGCTGTGTAAAATGCTTACTGCACCTGGTATTCCCAGGCGGTCTCCCATCCAAGTACTAACCAGGCCCGAACCTGCTTAGCTTCCGAGATCGGACGAGATCGGGCGTGTTCAGGTTGGTATGGCCGTAAGCGAAATAACCTGCCGACAAAAGCCAACGTATAGATGGCAAGAAACAAATGCCATTAGTTTGAAAGACTTGGGGTGTTTTATGAGGGATCAGTAGCACCTCCTTGCTGTGCAAAATGCTTACTGCACCTGGTATTCCCAGGCGGTCTCCGATCCAAGTACTAACCAGGCCCGAACCTGCTTAGCTTCCGAGATCGGACGAGATCGGGCGTGTTCAGGTTGGTATGGCCGTAAGCGAAATAACCTGCCGACAAAAACCAACGTATAGATGGCAAGAAACAAATGCCATTAGTTTGAAAGACTTGGGGTGTTTTATGAGGGATCAGTAGCACCTCCTTGCTGTGCAAAATGCTTACTGCACCTGGTATTCCCAGGCGGTCTCCCATCCAAGTACTAACCAGGCCCGAACCTGCTTAGCTTCCGAGATCGGACGAGATCGGGCGTTCAGGTTGGTATGGCCGTAAGCGAATTAACCTGCCGACAAAAGCCAACGTATAGATGGCAAGAAACAAATGCCATTAGTTTGAAAGACTTGGGGTGTTTTATGAGGGATAAGTAGCACCTCCTTGCTGTGCAAAATGCTTACTGCACCTGGTATTCCCAGGCGGTCTCCCATCCAAGTACTAACCAGGCCCGAACTTGCTTAGCTTCCGAGATCGGACGAGATCGGGCGTGTTCAGGTTGGTATGGCCGTAAGCGAAATAACCTGCCGACAAAAGCCAACGTATAGATGGCAAGAAACAAATGCCATTAGTTTGAAAGACTTGGGGTGTTTTATGAGGGATCAGTAGCACCTCCTTGCTGTGCAAAATGCTTACTGCACCTGGTATTCCCAGGCGGTCTCCCATCCAAGTACTAACCAGGCCCGAACCTGCTTAGCTTCCGAGATCGGACGAGATCGGGCGTGTTCAGGTTGGTATGGCCGTAAGCGAAATTACCTGCTGACAAAAGCCAACGTATAGATGGCAAGAAACAAATGCCATTAGTTTGAAAGACTTGGGGTGTTTTATGAGGGATCAGTAGCACCTCCTTGCTGGGCAAAATGCTTACTGCAGCTGGTATTCCCAGGCGGTCTCCCATCCAAGTACTAACCAGGCCCGAACCTGCTTAGCTTCCGAGATCGGACGAGATCGGGCGTGTTCAGGTTGGTATGGCCGTAAGCGAAATAACCTGCAGACAAAAGCCAACGTATAGATGGCAAGAAACAAATGCCATTAGTTTGAAAGACTTGGGGTGTTTTATGAGGGATCAGTAGCACCTCCTTGCTGTGCAAAATGCTTACTGCACCTGGTATTCCCAGGCGGTCTCCCATCCAAGTACTAACCAGGCCCGAACCTGCTTAGCTTACGAGATCGGACGAGATCGGGCGTGTTCAGGTTGGTATGGCCGTAAGCGAAATAACCTGCCGACAAAAGCCAACGTATAGATGGCAAGAAACAAATGCCATTAGTTTGAAAGACTTGGGGTGTTTTATGAGGGATCAGTAGCACCTCCTTGCTGTGCAAAATGCTTACTGCACCTGGTATTCCCAGGCGGTCTCCCATCCAAGTACTAACCAGGCCCGAACCTGCTTAGCTTCCGAGATCGGACGAGATCGGGCGTTCAGGTTGGTATGGCCGTAAGCGAATTAACCTGCCGACAAAAGCCAACGTATAGATGGCAAGAAACAAATGCCATTAGTTTGAAAGACTTGGGGTGTTTTATGAGGGATAAGTAGCACCTCCTTGCTGTGCAAAATGCTTACTGCACCTGGTATTCCCAGGCGGTCTCCCATCCAAGTACTAACCAGGCCCGAACCTGCTTAGCTTCCGAGATCGGACGAGATCGGGCGTGTTCAGGTTGGTATGGCCGTAAGCGAAATAACCTGCCGACAAAAGCCAACGTATAGATGGCAAGAAACAAATGCCATTAGTTTGAAAGACTTGGGGTGTTTTATGAGGGATCAGTAGCACCTCCTTGCTGTGCAAAATGCTTACTGCACCTGGTATTCCCAGGCGGTCTCCCATCCAAGTACTAACCAGGCCCGAACCTGCTTAGCTTCCGAGATCGGACGAGATCGGGCGTGTTCAGGTTGGTATGGCCGTAAGCAAAATAACCTGCCGACAAAAACCAACGTATAGATGGCAAGAAACAAATGCCATTAGTTTGAAAGACTTGGGGTGTTTTATGAGGGATCAGTAGCACCTCCTTGCTGTGCAAAATGCTTACTGCACCTGGTATTCCCAGGCGGTCTCCCATCCAAGTACTAACCAGGCCCGAACCTGCTTAGCTTCCGAGATCGGACGAGATCGGGCGTTCAGGTTGGTATGGCCGTAAGCGAATTAACCTGCCGACAAAAGCCAACGTATAGATGGCAAGAAACAAATGCCATTAGTTTGAAAGACTTGGGGTGTTTTATGAGGGATAAGTAGCACCTCCTTGCTGTGCAAAATGCTTACTGCACCTGGTATTCCCAGGCGGTCTCCCATCCAAGTACTAACCAGGCCCGAACCTGCTTAGCTTCCGAGATCGGACGAGATCGGGCGTGTTCAGGTTGGTATGGCCGTAAGCGAAATAACCTGCCGACAAAAGCCAACGTATAGATGGCAAGAAACAAATGCCATTAGTTTGAAAGACTTGGGGTGTTTTATGAGGGATCAGTAGCACCTCCTTGCTGTGCAAAATGCTTACTGCACCTGGTATTCCCAGGCGGTCTCCCATCCAAGTACTAACCAGGCCCGAACCTGCTTAGCTTCCGAGATCGGACGAGATCGGGCGTGTTCAGGTTGGTATGGCCGTAAGCGAAATAACCTGCCGACAAAAGCCAACGTATAGATGGCAAGAAACAAATGCCATTAGTTTGAAAGACTTGGGGTGTTTTATGAGGGATAAGTAGCACCTCCTTGCTGTGCAAAATGCTTACTGCACCTGGTATTCCCAGGCGGTCTCCCATCCAAGTACTAACCAGGCCCGAACCTGCTTAGCTTCCGAGATCGGACGAGATCGGGCGTGTTCAGGTTGGTATGGCCGTAAGCGAAATAACCTGCCGACAAAAGCCAACGTATAGATGGCAAGAAACAAATGCCATTAGTTTGAAAGACTTGGGGTGTTTTATGAGGGATAAGTAGCACCTCCTTGCTGTGCAAAATGCTTACTGCACCTGGTATTCCCAGGCGGTCTCCCATCCAAGTACTAACCAGGCCCGAACCTGCTTAGCTTCCGAGATCGGACGAGATCGGGCGTGTTCAGGTTGGTATGGCCGTAAGCGAAATAACCTGCCGACAAAAGCCAACGTATAGATGGCAAGAAACAAATGCCATTAGTTTGAAAGACTTGGGGTGTTTTATGAGGGATCAGTAGCACCTCCTTGCTGTGCAAAATGCTTACTGCACCTGGTATTCCCAGGCGGTCTCCCATCCAAGTACTAACCAGGCCCGAACCTGCTTAGCTTCCGTGATCGGACGAGATCGGGCGTGTTCAGGTTGGTATGGCCGTAAGCGAAATAACCTGCTGACAAAAGCCAACGTATAGATGGCAAGAAACAAATGCCATTAGTTTGAAAGACTTGGGGTGTTTTATGAGGGATCAGTAGCACCTCCTTGCTGTGCAAAATGCTTACTGCACCTGGTATTCCCAGGCGGTCTCCCATCCAAGTACTAACCAGGCCCGAACCTGCTTAGCTTCCGAGATCGGACGAGATCGGGCGTGTTCAGGTTGGTATGGCCGTAAGCGAAATAACCTGCCGACAAAAGCCAACGTATAGATGGCAAGAAACAAATGCCATTAGTTTGAAAGACTTGGGGTGTTTTATGAGGGATCAGTAGCACCTCCTTGCTGTGCAAAATGCTTACTGCACCTGGTATTCCCAGGCGGTCTCCCATCCAAGTACTAACCAGGCCCGAACCTGCTTAGCTTCCGAGATCGGACGAGATCGGGCGTGTTCAGGTTGGTATGGCCGTAAGCGAAATAACCTGCCGACAAAAGCCAACGTATAGATGGCAAGAAACAAATGCCATTAGTTTGAAAGACTTGGGGTGTTTTATGAGGGATCAGTAGCACCTCCTTGCTGTGCAAAATGCTTACTGCACCTGGTATTCCCAGGCGGTCTCCCATCCAAGTACTAACCAGGCCCGAACCTGCTTAGCTTCCGAGATCGGACGAGATCGGGCGTGTTCAGGTTGGTATGGCCGTAAGCGAAATAACCTGCCGACAAAAGCCAACGTATAGATGGCAAGAAACAAATGCCATTAGTTTGAAAGACTTGGGGTGTTTTATGAGGGATCAGTAGCACCTCCTTGCTGTGCAAAATGCTTACTGCACCTGGTATTCCCAGGCGGTCTCCCATCCAAGTACTAACCAGGCCCGAACCTGCTTAGCTTCCGAGATCGGACGAGATCGGGCGTGTTCAGGTTGGTATGGCCGTAAGCGAAATCACCTGCCGACAAAAGCCAACGTATAGATGGCAAGAAACAAATGCCATTAGTTTGAAAGACTTGGGGTGTTTTATGAGGGATCAGTAGCACCTCCTTGCTGTGCAAAATGCTTACTGCACCTGGTATTCCCAGGCGGTCTCCCATCCAAGTACTAACCAGGCCCGAACCTGCTTAGCTTCCGAGTTCGGACGAGATCGGGCGTGTTCAGGTTGGTATGGCCGTAAGCGAAATAACCTGCCGACAAAAGCCAACGTATAGATGGCAAGAAACAAATGCCATTAGTTTGAAAGACTTGGGGTGTTTTATGAGGGATCAGTAGCACCTCCTTGCTGTGCAAAATGCTTACTGCACCTGGTATTCCCAGGCGGTCTCCCATCCAAGTACTAACCAGGCCCGAACCTGCTTAGCTTCCGAGATCGGACGAGATCGGGCGTGTTCAGGTTGGTATGGCCGTAAGCGAAATAACCTGCCGACAAAAGCCAACGTATAGATGGCAAGAAACAAATGCCATTAGTTTGAAAGACTTGGGGTGTTTTATGAGGGATCAGTAGCACCTCCTTGCTGTGCAAAATGCTTACTGCACCTGGTATTCCCAGGCGGTCTCCCATCCAAGTACTAACCAGGCCCGAACCTGCTTAGCTTCCGAGATCGGACGAGATCGGGCGTGTTCAGGTTGGTATGGCCGTAAGCGAAATAACCTGCCGACAAAAGCCAACGTATAGATGGCAAGAAACAAATGCCATTAGTTTGAAAGACTTGGGGTGTTTTATGAGGGATAAGTAGCACCTCCTTGCTGTGCAAAATGCTTACTGCACCTGGTATTCCCAGGCGGTCTCCCATCCAAGTACTAACCAGGCCCGAACCTGCTTAGCTTCCGAGATCGGACGAGATCGGGCGTGTTCAGGTTGGTATGGCCGTAAGCGAAATAACCTGCCGACAAAAGCCAACGTATAGATGGCAAGAAACAAATGCCATTAGTTTGAAAGACTTTGGGTGTTTTATGAGGGATAAGTAGCACCTCCTTGCTGTGCAAAATGCTTACTGCACCTGGTATTCCCAGGCGGTCTCCCATCCAAGTACTAACCAGGCCAGAACCTGCTTAGCTTCCGAGATCGGACGAGATCGGGCGTGTTCAGGTTGGTATGGCCGTAAGCGAAATAACCTGCCGACAAAAGCCAACGTATAGATGGCAAGAAACAAATGCCATTAGTTTGAAAGACTTGGGGTGTTTTATGAGGGATCAGTAGCACCTCCTTGCTGTGCAAAATGCTTACTGCACCTGGTATTCCCAGGCGGTCTCCCATCCAAGTACTAACCAGGCCCGAACCTGCTTAGCTTCCGAGATCGGACGAGATCGGGCGTGTTCAGGTTGGTATGGCCGTAAGCGAAATAACCTGCTGACAAAAGCCAACGTATAGATGGCAAGAAACAAATGCCATTAGTTTGAAAGACTTGGGGTGTTTTATGAGGGATCAGTAGCACCTCCTTGCTGTGCAAAATGCTTACTGCACCTGGTATTCCCAGGCGGTCTCCCATCCAAGTACTAACCAGGCCCGAACCTGCTTAGCTTCCGAGATCGGACGAGATCGGGCGTGTTCAGGTTGGTATGGCCGTAAGCGAAATAACCTGCCGACAAAAGCCAACGTATAGATGGCAAGAAACAAATGCCATTAGTTTGAAAGACTTGGGGTGTTTTATGAGGGATCAGTAGCACCTCCTTGCTGTGCAAAATGCTTACTGCACCTGGTATTCCCAGGCGGTCTCCCATCCAAGTACTAACCAGGCCCGAACCTGCTTAGCTTCCGAGATCGGACGAGATCGGGCGTGTTCAGGTTGGTATGGCCGTAAGCGAAATAACCTGCCGACAAAAGCCAACGTATAGATGGCAAGAAACAAATGCCATTAGTTTGAAAGACTTGGGGTGTTTTATGAGGGATCAGTAGCATCTCCTTGCTGTGCAAAATGCTTACTGCACCTGGTATTCCCAGGCGGTCTCCCATCCAAGTACTAACCAGGCCCGAACCTGCTTAGCTTCCGAGATCGGACGAGATCGGGCGTTCAGGTTGGTATGGCCGTAAGCGAATTAACCTGCCGACAAAAGCCAACGTATAGATGGC
>NC_140176.1:129317023-129324523 GCF_963971535.1 Notolepis coatsorum
AACCTGCTTAGCTTCCGAGATCGGACGAGATCGGGCGTTCAGGTTGGTATGGCCGTAAGCGAATTAACCTGCCGACAAAAGCCAACGTATAGATGGCAAGAAACAAATGCCATTAGTTTGAAAGACTTGGGGTGTTTTATGAGGGATAAGTAGCACCTCCTTGCTGTGCAAAATGCTTACTGCACCTGGTATTCCCAGGCGGTCTCCCATCCAAGTACTAACCAGGCCCGAACCTGCTTAGCTTCCGAGATCGGACGAGATCGGGCGTGTTCAGGTTGGTATGGCCGTAAGCGAAATAACCTGCCGACAAAAGCCAACGTATAGATGGCAAGAAACAAATGCCATTAGTTTGAAAGACTTGGGGTGTTTTATGAGGGATCAGTAGCACCTCCTTGCTGTGCAAAATGCTTACTGCACCTGGTATTCCCAGGCGGTCTCCCATCCAAGTACTAACCAGGCCCCGAACCTGCTTAGCTTCCGAGATCGGACGAGATCGGGCGTGTTCAGGTTGGTATGGCCGTAAGCGAAATAACCTGCCGACAAAAGCCAACGTATAGATGGCAAGAAACAAATGCCATTAGTTTGAAAGACTTGGGGTGTTTTATGAGGGATAAGTAGCACCTCCTTGCTGTGCAAAATGCTTACTGCACCTGGTATTCCCAGGCGGTCTCCCATCCAAGTACTAACCAGGCCCGAACCTGCTTAGCTTCCGAGATCGGACGAGATCGGGCGTGTTCAGGTTGGTATGGCCGTAAGCGAAATAACCTGCCGACAAAAGCCAACGTATAGATGGCAAGAAACAAATGCCATTAGTTTGAAAGACTTGGGGTGTTTTATGAGGGATAAGTAGCACCTCCTTGCTGTGCAAAATGCTTACTGCACCTGGTATTCCCAGGCGGTCTCCCATCCAAGTACTAACCAGGCCCGAACCTGCTTAGCTTCCCGAGATCGGACGAGATCGGGCGTGTTCAGGTTGGTATGGCCGTAGGCGAAATAACCTGCCGACAAAAGCCAACGTATAGATGGCAAGAAACAAATGCCATTAGTTTGAAAGACTTGGGGTGTTTTATGAGGGATCAGTAGCACCTCCTTGCTGTGCAAAATGCTTACTGCACCTGGTATTCCCAGGCGGTCTCCCATCCAAGTACTAACCAGGCCCGAACCTGCTTAGCTTCCGAGATCGGACGAGATCGGGCGTTCAGGTTGGTATGGCCGTAAGCGAATTAACCTGCCGACAAAAGCCAACGTATAGATGGCAAGAAACAAATGCCATTAGTTTGAAAGACTTGGGGTGTTTTATGAGGGATAAGTAGCACCTCCTTGCTGTGCAAAATGCTTACTGCACCTGGTATTCCCAGGCGGTCTCCCATCCAAGTACTAACCAGGCCCGAACTTGCTTAGCTTCCGAGATCGGACGAGATCGGGCGTGTTCAGGTTGGTATGGCCGTAAGCGAAATAACCTGCCGACAAAAGCCAGCGTATAGATGGCAAGAAACAAATGCCATTAGTTTGAAAGACTTGGGGTGTTTTATGAGGGATCAGTAGCACCTCCTTGCTGTGCAAAATGCTTACTGCACCTGGTATTCCCAGGCGGTCTCCCATCCAAGTACTAACCAGGCCCGAACCTGCTTAGCTTCCGAGATCGGACGAGATCGGGCGTGTTCAGGTTGGTATGGCCGTAAGCGAAATAACCTGCCGACAAAAGCCAACGTATAGATGGCAAGAAACAAATGCCATTAGTTTGAAAGACTTGGGGTGTTTTATGAGGGATCAGTAGCACCTCCTTGCTGGGCAAAATGCTTACTGCAGCTGGTATTCCCAGGCGGTCTCCCATCCAAGTACTAACCAGGCCCGAACCTGCTTAGCTTCCGAGATCGGACGAGATCGGGCGTGTTCAGGTTGGTATGGCCGTAAGCGAAATAACCTGCCGACAAAAGCCAACGTATAGATGGCAAGAAACAAATGCCATTAGTTTGAAAGACTTGGGGTGTTTTATGAGGGATCAGTAGCACCTCCTTGCTGTGCAAAATGCTTACTGCACCTGGTATTCCCAGGCGGTCTCCCATCCAAGTACTAACCAGGCCCGAACCTGCTTAGCTTCCGAGATCGGACGAGATCGGGCGTGTTCAGGTTGGTATGGCCGTAAGCGAAATAACCTGCCGACAAAAGCCAACGTATAGATGGCAAGAAACAAATGCCATTAGTTTGAAAGACTTGGGGTGTTTTATGAGGGATCAGTAGCACCTCCTTGCTGTGCAAAATGCTTACTGCACCTGGTATTCCCAGGCGGTCTCCCATCCAAGTACTAACCAGGCCCGAACCTGCTTAGCTTCCGAGATCGGACGAGATCGGGCGTTCAGGTTGGTATGGCCGTAAGCGAATTAACCTGCCGACAAAAGCCAACGTATAGATGGCAAGAAACAAATGCCATTAGTTTGAAAGACTTGGGGTGTTTTATGAGGGATAAGTAGCACCTCCTTGCTGTGCAAAATGCTTACTGCACCTGGTATTCCCAGGCGGTCTCCCATCCAAGTACTAACCAGGCCCGAACCTGCTTAGCTTCCGAGATCGGACGAGATCGGGCGTGTTCAGGTTGGTATGGCCGTAAGCGAAATAACCTGCCGACAAAAGCCAACGTATAGATGGCAAGAAACAAATGCCATTAGTTTGAAAGACTTGGGGTGTTTTATGAGGGATCAGTAGCACCTCCTTGCTGTGCAAAATGCTTACTGCACCTGGTATTCCCAGGCGGTCTCCCATCCAAGTACTAACCAGGCCCGAACCTGCTTAGCTTCCGAGATCGGACGAGATCGGGCGTGTTCAGGTTGGTATGGCCGTAAGCGAAATAACCTGCCGACAAAAGCCAACGTATAGATGGCAAGAAACAAATGCCATTAGTTTGAAAGACTTGGGGTGTTTTATGAGGGATCAGTAGCACCTCCTTGCTGTGCAAAATGCTTACTGCACCTGGTATTCCCAGGCGGTCTCCCATCCAAGTACTAACCAGGCCCGAACCTGCTTAGCTTCCGAGATCGGACGAGATCGGGCGTTCAGTTTGGTATGGCCGTAAGCGAATTAACCTGCCGACAAAAGCTAGATGGCAAGAAACAAATGCCATTAGTTTGAAAGACTTGGGGTGTTTTATGAGGGATCAGTAGCACCTCCTTGCTGTGCAAAATGCTTACTGCACCTGGTATTCCCAGGCGGTCTCCCATCCAAGTACTAACCAGGCCCGAACCTGCTTAGCTTCCGAGATCGGACGAGATCGGGCGTGTTCAGGTTGGTATGGCCGTAAGCGAAATAACCTGCCGACAAAAGCCAACGTATAGATGGCAAGAAACAAATGCCATTAGTTTGAAAGACTTGGGGTGTTTTATGAGGGATCAGTAGCACCTCCTTGCTGTGCAAAATGCTTACTGCACCTGGTATTCCCAGGCGGTCTCCCATCCAAGTACTAACCAGGCCCGAACCTGCTTAGCTTCCGAGATCGGACGAGATCGGGCGTGTTCAGGTTGGTATGGCCGTAAGCGAAATCACCTGCCGACAAAAGCCAACGTATAGATGGCAAGAAACAAATGCCATTAGTTTGAAAGACTTGGGGTGTTTTATGAGGGATCAGTAGCACCTCCTTGCTGTGCAAAATGCTTACTGCACCTGGTATTCCCAGGCGGTCTCCCATCCAAGTACTAACCAGGCCCGAACCTGCTTAGCTTCCGAGTTCGGACGAGATCGGGCGTGTTCAGGTTGGTATGGCCGTAAGCGAAATAACCTGCCGACAAAAGCCAACGTATAGATGGCAAGAAACAAATGCCATTAGTTTGAAAGACTTGGGGTGTTTTATGAGGGATCAGTAGCACCTCCTTGCTGTGCAAAATGCTTACTGCACCTGGTATTCCCAGGCGGTCTCCCATCCAAGTACTAACCAGGCCCGAACCTGCTTAGCTTCCGAGATCGGACGAGATCGGGCGTGTTCAGGTTGGTATGGCCGTAAGCGAAATAACCTGCCGACAAAAGCCAACGTATAGATGGCAAGAAACAAATGCCATTAGTTTGAAAGACTTGGGGTGTTTTATGAGGGATCAGTAGCACCTCCTTGCTGTGCAAAATGCTTACTGCACCTGGTATTCCCAGGCGGTCTCCCATCCAAGTACTAACCAGGCCCGAACCTGCTTAGCTTCCGAGATCGGACGAGATCGGGCGTGTTCAGGTTGGTATGGCCGTAAGCGAAATAACCTGCCGACAAAAGCCAACGTATAGATGGCAAGAAACAAATGCCATTAGTTTGAAAGACTTGGGGTGTTTTATGAGGGATCAGTAGCACCTCCTTGCTGGGCAAAATGCTTACTGCACCTGGTATTCCCAGGCGGTCTCCCATCCAAGTACTAACCAGGCCCGAACCTGCTTAGCTTCCGAGATCGGGCGTGTTCAGGTTGGTATGGCCGTAAGCGAAATAACCTGCCGACAAAAGCCAACGTATAGATGGCAAGAAACAAATGCCATTAGTTTGAAAGACTTGGGGTGTTTTATGAGGGATCAGTAGCACCTCCTTGCTGTGCAAAATGCTTACTGCACCTGGTATTCCCAGGCGGTCTCCCATCCAAGTACTAACCAGGCCCGAACCTGCTTAGCTTCCGAGATCGGACGAGATCGGGCGTGTTCAGGTTGGTATGGCCGTAAGCGAAATCACCTGCCGACAAAAGCCAACGTATAGATGGCAAGAAACAAATGCCATTAGTTTGAAAGACTTGGGGTGTTTTATGAGGGATCAGTAGCACCTCCTTGCTGTGCAAAATGCTTACTGCACCTGGTATTCCCAGGCGGTCTCCCATCCAAGTACTAACCAGGCCCGAACCTGCTTAGCTTCCGAGTTCGGACGAGATCGGGCGTGTTCAGGTTGGTATGGCCGTAAGCGAAATAACCTGCCGACAAAAGCCAACGTATAGATGGCAAGAAACAAATGCCATTAGTTTGAAAGACTTGGGGTGTTTTATGAGGGATCAGTAGCACCTCCTTGCTGTGCAAAATGCTTACTGCACCTGGTATTCCCAGGCGGTCTCCCATCCAAGTACTAACCAGGCCCGAACCTGCTTAGCTTCCGAGATCGGACGAGATCGGGCGTGTTCAGGTTGGTATGGCCGTAAGCGAAATAACCTGCCGACAAAAGCCAACGTATAGATGGCAAGAAACAAATGCCATTAGTTTGAAAGACTTGGGGTGTTTTATGAGGGATCAGTAGCACCTCCTTGCTGTGCAAAATGCTTACTGCACCTGGTATTCCCAGGCGGTCTCCCATCCAAGTACTAACCAGGCCCGAACCTGCTTAGCTTCCGAGATCGGACGAGATCGGGCGTGTTCAGGTTGGTATGGCCGTAAGCGAAATAACCTGCTGACAAAAGCCAACGTATAGATGGCAAGAAACAAATGCCATTAGTTTGAAAGACTTGGGGTGTTTTATGAGGGATAAGTAGCACCTCCTTGCTGTGCAAAATACTTACTGCACCTGGTATTGCCAGGCGGACTCCCATCCAAGTACTAACCAGGCCCGAACCTGCTTAGCTTACGAGATCGGACGAGATCGGGGGTGTTCAGGTTGGTATGGCCGTAAGCGAAATAACCTGCCGACAAAAGCCAACGTATAGATGGCAAGAAACAAATGCCATTAGTTTGAAAGACTTGGGGTGTTTTATGAGGGATAAGTAGCACCTCCTTGCTGTGCAAAATGCTTACTGCACCTGGTATTCCCAGGCGGTCTCCCATCCAAGTACTAACCAGGCCCGAACCTGCTTAGCTTCCGAGATCGGACGAGATCGGGCGTGTTCAGGTTGGTATGGCCGTAAGCGAAACCACCTGCCGACAAAAGCCAACGTATAGATGGCAAGAAACAAATGCCATTAGTTTGAAAGACTTGGGGTGTTTTATGAGGGATCAGTAGCACCTCCTTGCTGTGCAAAATGCTTACTGCACCTGGTATTCCCAGGCGGTCTCCCATCCAAGTACTAACCAGGCCCGAACCTGCTTAGCTTCCGAGTTCGGACGAGATCGGGCGTGTTCAGGTTGGTATGGCCGTAAGCGAAATAACCTGCCGACAAAAGCCAACGTATAGATGGCAAGAAACAAATGCCATTAGTTTGAAAGACTTGGGGTGTTTTATGAGGGATCAGTAGCACCTCCTTGCTGTGCAAAATGCTTACTGCACCTGGTATTCCCAGGCGGTCTCCCATCCAAGTACTAACCAGGCCCGAACCTGCTTAGCTTCCGAGATCGGACGAGATCGGGCGTGTTCAGGTTGGTATGGCCGTAAGCGAAATAACCTGCCGACAAAAGCCAACGTATAGATGGCAAGAAACAAATGCCATTAGTTTGAAAGACTTGGGGTGTTTTATGAGGGATCAGTAGCACCTCCTTGCTGTGCAAAATGCTTACTGCACCTGGTATTCCCAGGCGGTCTCCCATCCAAGTACTAACCAGGCCCGAACCTGCTTAGCTTCCGAGATCGGACGAGATCGGGCGTGTTCAGGTTGGTATGGCCGTAAGCGAAATAACCTGCTGACAAAAGCCAACGTATAGATGGCAAGAAACAAATGCCATTAGTTTGAAAGACTTGGGGTGTTTTATGAGGGATAAGTAGCACCTCCTTGCTGTGCAAAATACTTACTGCACCTGGTATTGCCAGGCGGACTCCCATCCAAGTACTAACCAGGCCCGAACCTGCTTAGCTTACGAGATCGGACGAGATCGGGCGTGTTCAGGTTGGTATGGCCGTAAGCGAAATAACCTGCCGACAAAAGCCAACGTATAGATGGCAAGAAACAAATGCCATTAGTTTGAAAGACTTGGGGTGTTTTATGAGGGATCAGTAGCACCTCCTTGCTGTGCAAAATGCTTACTGCACCTGGTATTCCCAGGCGGTCTCCCATCCAAGTACTAACCAGGCCCGAACCTGCTTAGCTTCCGAGATCGGACGAGATCGGGCGTGTTCAGGTTGGTATGGCCGTAAGCGAAATCACCTGCCGACAAAAGCCAACGTATAGATGGCAAGAAACAAATGCCATTAGTTTGAAAGACTTGGGGTGTTTTATGAGGGATCAGTAGCACCTCCTTGCTGTGCAAAATGCTTACTGCACCTGGTATTCCCAGGCGGTCTCCCATCCAAGTACTAACCAGGCCCGAACCTGCTTAGCTTCCGAGTTCGGACGAGATCGGGCGTGTTCAGGTTGGTATGGCCGTAAGCGAAATAACCTGCCGACAAAAGCCAACGTATAGATGGCAAGAAACAAATGCCATTAGTTTGAAAGACTTGGGGTGTTTTATGAGGGATCAGTAGCACCTCCTTGCTGTGCAAAATGCTTACTGCACCTGGTATTCCCAGGCGGTCTCCCATCCAAGTACTAACCAGGCCCGAACCTGCTTAGCTTCCGAGATCGGACGAGATCGGGCGTGTTCAGGTTGGTATGGCCGTAAGCGAAATAACCTGCCGACAAAAGCCAACGTATAGATGGC
>NC_140176.1:129329523-129362023 GCF_963971535.1 Notolepis coatsorum
TTAGCTTCCGAGATCGGACGAGATCGGGCGTGTTCAGGTTGGTATGGCCGTAAGCGAAATAACCTGCCGACAAAAGCCAACGTATAGATGGCAAGAAACAAATGCCATTAGTTTGAAAGACTTGGGGTGTTTTATGAGGGATCAGTAGCACCTCCTTGCTGTGCAAAATGCTTACTGCACCTGGTATTCCCAGGCGGTCTCCCATCCAAGTACTAACCAGGCCCGAACCTGCTTAGCTTCCGAGATCGGACGAGATCGGGCGTGTTCAGGTTGGTATGGCCGTAAGCGAAATAACCTGCTGACAAAAGCCAACGTATAGATGGCAAGAAACAAATGCCATTAGTTTGAAAGACTTGGGGTGTTTTATGAGGGATCAGTAGCACCTCCTTGCTGTGCAAAATGCTTACTGCACCTGGTATTCCCAGGCGGTCTCCCATCCAAGTACTAACCAGGCCCGAACCTGCTTAGCTTCCGAGATCGGACGAGATCGGGCGTGTTCAGGTTGGTATGGCCGTAAGCGAAATAACCTGCCGACAAAAGCCAACATATAGATGGCAAGAAACAAATGCCATTAGTTTGAAAGACTTGGGGTGTTTTATGAGGGATCAGTAGCACCTCCTTGCTGGGCAAAATGCTTACTGCACCTGGTATTCCCAGGCGGTCTCCCATCCAAGTACTAACCAGGCCCGAACCTGCTTAGCTTCCGAGATCGGACGAGATCGGGCGTGTTCAGGTTGGTATGGCCGTAAGCGAAATAACCTGCCGACAAAAGCCAACGTATAGATGGCAAGAAACAAATGCCATTAGTTTGAAAGACTTGGGGTGTGTTATGAGGGATCAGTAGCACCTCCTTGCTGTGCAAAATGCTTACTGCACCTGGTATTCCCAGGCGGTCTCCCATCCAAGTACTAACCAGGCCCGAACCTGCTTAGCTTCCGAGATCGGACGAGATCGGGCGTTCAGGTTGGTATGGCCGTAAGCGAATTAACCTGCCGACAAAAGCCAACGTATAGATGGCAAGAAACAAATGCCATTAGTTTGAAAGACTTGGGGTGTTTTATGAGGGATAAGTAGCACCTCCTTGCTGTGCAAAATGCTTACTGCACCTGGTATTCCCAGGCGGTCTCCCATCCAAGTACTAACCAGGCCCGAACCTGCTTAGCTTCCGAGATCGGACGAGATCGGGCGTGTTCAGGTTGGTATGGCCGTAAGCGAAATAACCTGCCGACAAAAGCCAACGTATAGATGGCAAGAAACAAATGCCATTAGTTTGAAATACTTGGGGTGTTTTATGAGGGATCAGTAGCACCTCCTTGCTGTGCAAAATGCTTACTGCACCTGGTATTCCCAGGCGGTCTCCCATCCAAGTACTAACCAGGCCCGAACCTGCTTAGCTTCCGAGATCGGACGAGATCGGGCGTGTTCAGGTTGGTATGGCCGTAAGCGAAATAACCTGCCGACAAAAGCCAACGTATAGATGGCAAGAAACAAATGCCATTAGTTTGAAAGACTTGGGGTGTTTTATGAGGGATAAGTAGCACCTCCTTGCTGTGCAAAATGCTTACTGCACCTGGTATTCCCAGGCGGTCTCCCATCCAAGTACTAACCAGGCCCGAACCTGCTTAGCTTCCGAGATCGGACGAGATCGGGCGTGTTCAGGTTGGTATGGCCGTAAGCGAAATAACCTGCCGACAAAAGCCAACGTATAGATGGCAAGAAACAAATGCCATTAGTTTGAAAGACTTGGGGTGTTTTATGAGGGATAAGTAGCACCTCCTTGCTGTGCAAAATGCTTACTGCACCTGGTATTCCCAGGCGGTCTCCCATCCAAGTACTAACCAGGCCCGAACCTGCTTAGCTTCCGAGATCGGACGAGATCGGGCGTGTTCAGGTTGGTATGGCCGTAAGCGAAATAACCTGCCGACAAAAGCCAACGTATAGATGGCAAGAAACAAATGCCATTAGTTTGAAAGACTTGGGGTGTTTTATGAGGGATCAGTAGCACCTCCTTGCTGTGCAAAATGCTTACTGCACCTGGTATTCCCAGGCGGTCTCCCATCCAAGTACTAACCAGGCCCGAACCTGCTTAGCTTCCGTGATCGGACGAGATCGGGCGTGTTCAGGTTGGTATGGCCGTAAGCGAAATAACCTGCTGACAAAAGCCAACGTATAGATGGCAAGAAACAAATGCCATTAGTTTGAAAGACTTGGGGTGTTTTATGAGGGATCAGTAGCACCTCCTTGCTGTGCAAAATGCTTACTGCACCTGGTATTCCCAGGCGGTCTCCCATCCAAGTACTAACCAGGCCCGAACCTGCTTAGCTTCCGAGATCGGACGAGATCGGGCGTGTTCAGGTTGGTATAGCCGTAAGCGAAATAACCTGCCGACAAAAGCCAACGTATAGATGGCAAGAAACAAATGCCATTAGTTTGAAAGACTTGGGGTGTTTTATGAGGGATAAGTAGCACCTCCTTGCTGTGCAAAATGCTTACTGCACCTGGTATTCCCAGGCGGTCTCCCATCCAAGTACTAACCAGGCCCGAACCTGCTTAGCTTCCGAGATCGGACGAGATCGGGCGTGTTCAGGTTGGTATGGCCGTAAGCGAAATAACCTGCCGACAAAAGCCAACGTATAGATGGCAAGAAACAAATGCCATTAGTTTGAAAGACTTGGGGTGTTTTATGAGGGATAAGTAGCACCTCCTTGCTGTGCAAAATGCTTACTGCACCTGGTATTCCCAGGCGGTCTCCCATCCAAGTACTAACCAGGCCCGAACCTGCTTAGCTTCCGAGATCGGACGAGATCGGGCGTGTTCAGGTTGGTATGGCCGTAAGCGAAATAACCTGCCGACAAAAGCCAACGTATAGATGGCAAGAAACAAATGCCATTAGTTTGAAAGACTTGGGGTGTTTTATGAGGGATCAGTAGCACCTCCTTGCTGTGCAAAATGCTTACTGCACCTGGTATTCCCAGGCGGTCTCCCATCCAAGTACTAACCAGGCCCGAACCTGCTTAGCTTCCGTGATCGGACGAGATCGGGCGTGTTCAGGTTGGTATGGCCGTAAGCGAAATAACCTGCTGACAAAAGCCAACGTATAGATGGCAAGAAACAAATGCCATTAGTTTGAAAGACTTGGGGTGTTTTATGAGGGATCAGTAGCACCTCCTTGCTGTGCAAAATGCTTACTGCACCTGGTATTCCCAGGCGGTCTCCCATCCAAGTACTAACCAGGCCCGAACCTGCTTAGCTTCCGAGATCGGACGAGATCGGGCGTGTTCAGGTTGGTATGGCCGTAAGCGAAATAACCTGCCGACAAAAGCCAACGTATAGATGGCAAGAAACAAATGCCATTAGTTTGAAAGACTTGGGGTGTTTTATGAGGGATCAGTAGCACCTCCTTGCTGTGCAAAATGCTTACTGCACCTGGTATTCCCAGGCGGTCTCCCATCCAAGTACTAACCAGGCCCGAACCTGCTTAGCTTCCGAGATCGGACGAGATCGGGCGTGTTCAGGTTGGTATGGCCGTAAGCGAAATAACCTGCCGACAAAAGCCAACGTATAGATGGCAAGAAACAAATGCCATTCGTTTGAAAGACTTGGGGTGTTTTATGAGGGATCAGTAGCACCTCCTTGCTGTGCAAAATGCTTACTGCACCTGGTATTCCCAGGCGGTCTCCCATCCAAGTACTAACCAGGCCCGAACCTGCTTAGCTTCCGAGATCGGACGAGATCGGGCGTTCAGGTTGGTATGGCCGTAAGCGAATTAACCTGCCGACAAAAGCCAACGTATAGATGGCAAGAAACAAATGCCATTAGTTTGAAAGACTTGGGGTGTTTTATGAGGGATAAGTAGCACCTCCTTGCTGTGCAAAATGCTTACTGCACCTGGTATTCCCAGGCGGTCTCCCATCCAAGTACTAACCAGGCCCGAACTTGCTTAGCTTCCGAGATCGGACGAGATCGGGCGTGTTCAGGTTGGTATGGCCGTAAGCGAAATAACCTGCCGACAAAAGCCAACGTATAGATGGCAAGAAACAAATGCCATTAGTTTGAAAGACTTGGGGTGTTTTATGAGGGATCAGTAGCACCTCCTTGCTGTGCAAAATGCTTACTGCACCTGGTATTCCCAGGCGGTCTCCCATCCAAGTACTAACCAGGCCCGAACCTGCTTAGCTTCCGAGATCGGACGAGATCGGGCGTGTTCAGGTTGGTATGGCCGTAAGCGAAATAACCTGCCGACAAAAGCCAACGTATAGATGGCAAGAAACAAATGCCATTAGTTTGAAAGACTTGGGGTGTTTTATGAGGGATCAGTAGCACCTCCTTGCTGGGCAAAATGCTTACTGCACCTGGTATTCCCAGGCGGTCTCCCATCCAAGTACTAACCAGGCCCGAACCTGCTTAGCTTCCGAGATCGGACGAGATCGGGCGTGTTCAGGTTGGTATGGCCGTAAGCGAAATAACCTGCCGACAAAAGCCAACGTATAGATGGCAAGAAACAAATGCCATTAGTTTGAAAGACTTGGGGTGTTTTATGAGGGATCAGTAGCACCTCCTTGCTGTGCAAAATGCTTACTGCACCTGGTATTCCCAGGCGGTCTCCCATCCAAGTACTAACCAGGCCCGAACCTGCTTAGCTTCCGAGATCGGACGAGATCGGGCGTGTTCAGGTTGGTATGGCCGTAAGCGAAATAACCTGCCGACAAAAGCCAACGTATAGATGGCAAGAAACAAATGCCATTCGTTTGAAAGACTTGGGGTGTTTTATGAGGGATCAGTAGCACCTCCTTGCTGTGCAAAATGCTTACTGCACCTGGTATTCCCAGGCGGTCTCCCATCCAAGTACTAACCAGGCCCGAACCTGCTTAGCTTCCGAGATCGGACGAGATCGGGCGTTCAGGTTGGTATGGCCGTAAGCGAATTAACCTGCCGACAAAAGCCAACGTATAGATGGCAAGAAACAAATGCCATTAGTTTGAAAGACTTGGGGTGTTTTATGAGGGATAAGTAGCACCTCCTTGCTGTGCAAAATGCTTACTGCACCTGGTATTCCCAGGCGGTCTCCCATCCAAGTACTAACCAGGCCCGAACTTGCTTAGCTTCCGAGATCGGACGAGATCGGGCGTGTTCAGGTTGGTATGGCCGTAAGCGAAATAACCTGCCGACAAAAGCCAACGTATAGATGGCAAGAAACAAATGCCATTAGTTTGAAAGACTTGGGGTGTTTTATGAGGGATCAGTAGCACCTCCTTGCTGTGCAAAATGCTTACTGCACCTGGTATTCCCAGGCGGTCTCCCATCCAAGTACTAACCAGGCCCGAACCTGCTTAGCTTCCGAGATCGGACGAGATCGGGCGTGTTCAGGTTGGTATGGCCGTAAGCGAAATAACCTGCCGACAAAAGCCAACGTATAGATGGCAAGAAACAAATGCCATTAGTTTGAAAGACTTGGGGTGTTTTATGAGGGATCAGTAGCACCTCCTTGCTGGGCAAAATGCTTACTGCACCTGGTATTCCCAGGCGGTCTCCCATCCAAGTACTAACCAGGCCCGAACCTGCTTAGCTTCCGAGATCGGACGAGATCGGGCGTGTTCAGGTTGGTATGGCCGTAAGCGAAATAACCTGCCGACAAAAGCCAACGTATAGATGGCAAGAAACAAATGCCATTAGTTTGAAAGACTTGGGGTGTTTTATGAGGGATCAGTAGCACCTCCTTGCTGTGCAAAATGCTTACTGCACCTGGTATTCCCAGGCGGTCTCCCATCCAAGTACTAACCAGGCCCGAACCTGCTTAGCTTCCGAGATCGGACGAGATCGGGCGTGTTCAGGTTGGTATGGCCGTAAGTGAAATAACCTGCCGACAAAAGCCAACGTATAGATGGCAAGAAACAAATGCCATTAGTTTGAAAGATTTGGGGTGTTTTATGAGGGATCAGTAGCACCTCCTTGCTGTGCAAAATGCTTACTGCACCTGGTATTCCCAGGCGGTCTCCCATCCAAGTACTAACCAGGCCCGAACCTGCTTAGCTTCCGAGATCGGACGAGATCGGGCGTGTTCAGGTTGGTATGGCCGTAAGCGAAATAACCTGCCGACAAAAGCCAACGTATAGATGGCAAGAAACAAATGCCATTAGTTTGAAAGACTTGGGGTGTTTTATGAGGGATCAGTAGCACCTCCTTGCTGGGCAAAATGCTTACTGCACCTGGTATTCCCAGGCGGTCTCCCATCCAAGTACTAACCAGGCCCGAACCTGCTTAGCTTCCGAGATCGGACGAGATCGGGCGTGTTCAGGTTGGTATGGCCGTAAGCGAAATAACCTGCCGACAAAAGCCAACGTATAGATGGCAAGAAACAAATGCCATTAGTTTGAAAGAATTGGGGTGTTTTATGAGGGATCAGTAGCACCTCCTTGCTGTGCAAAATGCTTACTGCACCTGGTATTCCCAGGCGGTCTCCCATCCAAGTACTAACCAGGCCCGAACCTGCTTAGCTTCCGAGATCGGACGAGATCGGGCGTGTTCAGGTTGGTATGGCCGTAAGCGAAATAACCTGCCGACAAAAGCCAACGTATAGATGGCAAGAAACAAATGCCATTAGTTTGAAAGACTTGGGGTGTTTTATGAGGGATCAGTAGCACCTCCTTGCTGTGCAAAATGCTTACTGCACCTGGTATTCCCAGGCGGTCTCCCATCCAAGTACTAACCAGGCCCGAACCTGCTTAGCTTCCGAGATCGGACGAGATCGGGCGTGTTCAGGTTGGTATGGCCGTAAGCGAAATAACCTGCCGACAAAAGCCAACGTATAGATGGCAAGAAACAAATGCCATTAGTTTGAAAGACTTGGGGTGTGTTATGAGGGATCAGTAGCACCTCCTTGCTGCGCAAAATGCTTACTGCACCTGGTATTCCCAGGCGGTCTCCCATCCAAGTACTAACCAGGCCCGAACCTGCTTAGCTTCCGAGATCGGACGAGATCGGGCGTTCAGGTTGGTATGGCCGTAAGCAAATTAACCTGCCGACAAAAGCCAACGTATAGATGGCAAGAAACAAATGCCATTAGTTTGAAAGACTTGGGGTGTTTTATGAGGGATAAGTAGCACCTCCTTGCTGTGCAAAATGCTTACTGCACCTGGTATTCCCAGGCGGTCTCCCATCCAAGTACTAACCAGGCCCGAACCTGCTTAGCTTCCGAGATCGGACGAGATCGGGCGTGTTCAGGTTGGTATGGCCGTAAGCGAAATAACCTGCCGACAAAAGCCAACGTATAGATGGCAAGAAACAAATGCCATTAGTTTGAAAGACTTGGGGTGTTTTATGAGGGATCAGTAGCACCTCCTTGCTGTGCAAAATGCTTACTGCACCTGGTATTCCCAGGCGGTCTCCCATCCAAGTACTAACCAGGCCCGAACCTGCTTAGCTTCCGAGATCGGACGAGATCGGGCGTGTTCAGGTTGGTATGGCCGTAAGCGAAATAACCTGCCGACAAAAGCCAACGTATAGATGGCAAGAAACAAATGCCATTAGTTTGAAAGACTTGGGGTGTTTTATGAGGGATAAGTAGCACCTCCTTGCTGTGCAAAATGCTTACTGCACCTGGTATTCCCAGGCGGTCTCCCATCCAAGTACTAACCAGGCCCGAACCTGCTTAGCTTCCGAGATCTGACGAGATCGGGCGTGTTCAGGTTGGTATGGCCGTAAGCGAAATAACCTGCCGACAAAAGCCAACGTATAGATGGCAAGAAACAAATGCCATTAGTTTGAAAGACTTGGGGTGTTTTATGAGGGATAAGTAGCACCTCCTTGCTGTGCAAAATGCTTACTGCACCTGGTATTCCCAGGCGGTATCCCATCCAAGTACTAACCAGGCCCGAACCTGCTTAGCTTCCGAGATCGGACGAGATCGGGCGTGTTCAGGTTGGTATGGCCGTAAGCGAAATAACCTGCCGACAAAAGCCAACGTATAGATGGCAAGAAACAAATGCCATTAGTTTGAAAGACTTGGGGTGTTTTATGAGGGATCAGTAGCACCTCCTTGCTGTGCAAAATGCTTACTGCACCTGGTATTCCCAGGCGGTCTCCCATCCAAGTACTAACCAGGCCCGAACCTGCTTAGCTTCCGTGATCGGACGAGATCGGGCGTGTTCAGGTTGGTATGGCCGTAAGCGAAATAACCTGCTGACAAAAGCCAACGTATAGATGGCAAGAAACAAATGCCATTAGTTTGAAAGACTTGGGGTGTTTTATGAGGGATCAGTAGCACCTCCTTGCTGTGCAAAATGCTTACTGCACCTGGTATTCCCAGGCGGTCTCCCATCCAAGTACTAACCAGGCCCGAACCTGCTTAGCTTCCGAGATCGGACGAGATCGGGCGTGTTCAGGTTGGTATGGCCGTAAGCGAAATAACCTGCCGACAAAAGCCAACGTATAGATGGCAAGAAACAAATGCCATTAGTTTGAAAGACTTGGGGTGTTTTATGAGGGATCAGTAGCACCTCCTTGCTGTGCAAAATGCTTACTGCACCTGGTATTCCCAGGCGGTCTCCCATCCAAGTACTAACCAGGCCCGAACCTGCTTAGCTTCCGAGATCGGACGAGATCGGGCGTGTTCAGGTTGGTATGGCCGTAAGCGAAATAACCTGCCGACAAAAGCCAACGTATAGATGGCAAGAAACAAATGCCATTAGTTTGAAAGACTTGGGGTGTTTTATGAGGGATCAGTAGCACCTCCTTGCTGTGCAAAATGCTTACTGCACCTGGTATTCCCAGGCGGTCTCCCATCCAAGTACTAACCAGGCCCGAACCTGCTTAGCTTCCGAGATCGGACGAGATCGGGCGTGTCAGGTTGGTATGGCCGTAAGCGAATTAACCTGCGACAAAGCCAACGTATAGATGGCAAGAAACAAATGCCATTAGTTTGAAAGACTTGGGGTGTTTTATGAGGGATCAGTAGCACCTCCTTGCTGTGCAAAATGCTTACTGCACCTGGTATTCCCAGGCGGTCTCCCATCCAAGTACTAACCAGGCCCGAACCTGCTTAGCTTCCGAGATCGGACGAGATCGGGCGTGTTCAGGTTGGTATGGCCGTAAGCGAAATAACCTGCCGACAAAAGCCAACGTATAGATGGCAAGAAACAAATGCCATTAGTTTGAAAGACTTGGGGTGTTTTATGAGGGATCAGTAGCACCTCCTTGCTGTGCAAAATGCTTACTGCACCTGGTATTCCCAGGCGGTCTCCCATCCAAGTACTAACCAGGCCCGAACCTGCTTAGCTTCCGAGATCGGACGAGATCGGGCGTGTTCAGGTTGGTATGGCCGTAAGCGAAATAACCTGCCGACAAAAGCCAACGTATAGATGGCAAGAAACAAATGCCATTAGTTTGAAAGACTTGGGGTGTTTATGAGGGATCAGTAGCACCTCCTTGCTGTGCAAAATGCTTACTGCACCTGGTATTCCCAGGCGGTCTCCCATCCAAGTACTAACCAGGCCCGAACCTGCTTAGCTTCCGAGATCGGACGAGATCGGGCGTGTTCAGGTTGGTATGGCCGTAAGCGAAATAACCTGCCGACAAAAGCCAACGTATAGATGGCAAGAAACAAATGCCATTAGTTTGAAAGACTTGGGGTGTTTTATGAGGGATCAGTAGCACCTCCTTGCTGTGCAAAATGCTTACTGCACCTGGTATTCCCAGGCGGTCTCCCATCCAAGTACTAACCAGGCCCGAACCTGCTTAGCTTCCGAGATCGGACGAGATCGGGCGTGTTCAGGTTGGTATGGCCGTAAGCGAAATAACCTGCCGACAAAAGCCAACGTATAGATGGCAAGAAACAAATGCCATTAGTTTGAAAGACTTGGGGTGTTTTATGAGGGATCAGTAGCACCTCCTTGCTGTGCAAAATGCTTACTGCACCTGGTATTCCCAGGCGGTCTCCCATCCAAGTACTAACCAGGCCCGAACCTGCTTAGCTTCCGAGATCGGACGAGATCGGGCGTGTTCAGGTTGGTATGGCCGTAAGCGAAATAACCTGCGACAAAAGCCAACGTATAGATGGCAAGAAACAAATGCCATTAGTTTGAAAGACTTGGGGTGTTTTATGAGGGATCAGTAGCACCTCCTTGCTGTGCAAAATGCTTACTGCACCTGGTATTCCCAGGCGGTCTCCCATCCAAGTACTAACCAGGCCCGAACCTGCTTAGCTTCCGAGATCGGACGAGATCGGGCGTGTTCAGGTTGGTATGGCCGTAAGCGAAATAACTGCCGACAAAAGCCAACGTATAGATGGCAAGAACAAATGCCATTAGTTTGAAAGACTTGGGGTGTTTTATGAGGGATCAGTAGCACCTCCTTGCTGTGCAAAATGCTTACTGCACCTGGTATTCCCAGCGGTCTCCCATCCAAGTACTAACCAGGCCCGAACCTGCTTAGCTTCCGAGATCGGACGAGATCGGGCGTGTTCAGGTTGGTATGGCCGTAAGCGAAATAACCTGCCGACAAAAGCCAACGTATAGATGGCAAGAAACAAATGCCATTAGTTTGAAAGACTTGGGGTGTTTTATGAGGGATCAGTAGCACCTCCTTGCTGTGCAAAATGCTTACTGCACCTGGGTATTCCCAGGCGGTCTCCATCCAAGTACTAACCAGGCCCGAACCTGCTTAGCTTCCGAGATCGGACGAGATCGGGCGTGTTCAGGTTGCGACAAAAGCCAACGTATAGATGGCAAGAAACAAATGCCATTAGTTTGAAAGACTTGGGGTGTTTTATGAGGGATCAGTAGCACCTCCTTGCTGTGCAAAATGCTTACTGCACCTGGTATTCCCAGGCGGTCTCCGATCCAAGTACTAACCAGGCCCGAACCTGCTTAGCTTCGACCAGGCCCGAACCTGCTTAGCTTCCGAGATCGGACGAGATCGGGCGTGTTCAGGTTGGTATGGCCGTAAGCGAAATAACCTGCCGACAAAAGCCAACGTATAGATGGCAAGAAACAAATGCCATTAGTTTGAAAGACTTGGGGTGTGTTATGAGGGATCAGTAGCACCTCCTTGCTGCGCAAAATGCTTACTGCACCTGGTATTCCCAGGCGGTCTCCCATCCAAGTACTAACCAGGCCCGAACCTGCTTAGCTTCCGAGATCGGACGAGATCGGGCGTTCAGGTTGGTATGGCCGTAAGCGAATTAACCTGCCGACAAAAGCCAACGTATAGATGGCAAGAAACAAATGCCATTAGTTTGAAAGACTTGGGGTGTTTTATGAGGGATAAGTAGCACCTCCTTGCTGTGCAAAATGCTTACTGCACCTGGTATTCCCAGGCGGTCTCCCATCCAAGTACTAACCAGGCCCGAACCTGCTTAGCTTCCGAGATCGGACGAGATCGGGCGTGTTCAGGTTGGTATGGCCGTAAGCGAAATAACCTGCCGACAAAAGCCAACGTATAGATGGCAAGAAACAAATGCCATTAGTTTGAAAGACTTGGGGTGTTTTATGAGGGATCAGTAGCACCTCCTTGCTGTGCAAAATGCTTACTGCACCTGGTATTCCCAGGCGGTCTCCCATCCAAGTACTAACCAGGCCCGAACCTGCTTAGCTTCCGAGATCGGACGAGATCGGGCGTGTTCAGGTTGGTATGGCCGTAAGCGAAATAACCTGCCGACAAAAGCCAACGTATAGATGGCAAGAAACAAATGCCATTAGTTTGAAAGACTTGGGGTGTTTTATGAGGGATAAGTAGCACCTCCTTGCTGTGCAAAATGCTTACTGCACCTGGTATTCCCAGGCGGTCTCCCATCCAAGTACTAACCAGGCCCGAACCTGCTTAGCTTCCGAGATCTGACGAGATCGGGCGTGTTCAGGTTGGTATGGCCGTAAGCGAAATAACCTGCCGACAAAAGCCAACGTATAGATGGCAAGAAACAAATGCCATTAGTTTGAAAGACTTGGGGTGTTTTATGAGGGATCAGTAGCACCTCCTTGCTGTGCAAAATGCTTACTGCACCTGGTATTCCCAGGCGGTCTCCCATCCAAGTACTAACCAGGCCCGAACCTGCTTAGCTTCCGAGTTCGGACGAGATCGGGCGTGTTCAGGTTGGTATGGCCGTAAGCGAAATAACCTGCCGACAAAAGCCAACGTATAGATGGCAAGAAACAAATGCCATTAGTTTGAAAGACTTGGGGTGTTTTATGAGGGATCAGTAGCACCTCCTTGCTGTGCAAAATGCTTACTGCACCTGGTATTCCCAGGCGGTCTCCCATCCAAGTACTAACCAGGCCCGAACCTGCTTAGCTTCCGAGATCGGACGAGATCGGGCGTGTTCAGGTTGGTATGGCCGTAAGCGAAATAACCTGCCGACAAAAGCCAACGTATAGATGGCAAGAAACAAATGCCATTAGTTTGAAAGACTTGGGGTGTTTTATGAGGGATCAGTAGCACCTCCTTGCTGTGCAAAATGCTTACTGCACCTGGTATTCCCAGGCGGTCTCCCATCCAAGTACTAACCAGGCCCGAACCTGCTTAGCTTCCGAGATCGGACGAGATCGGGCGTGTTCAGGTTGGTATGGCCGTAAGCGAAATAACCTGCCGACAAAAGCCAACGTATAGATGGCAAGAAACAAATGCCATTAGTTTGAAAGACTTGGGGTGTTTTATGAGGGATAAGTAGCACCTCCTTGCTGTGCAAAATGCTTACTGCACCTGGTATTCCCAGGCGGTCTCCCATCCAAGTACTAACCAGGCCCGAACCTGCTTAGCTTCCGAGATCGGACGAGATCGGGCGTGTTCAGGTTGGTATGGCCGTAAGCGAAATAACCTGCCGACAAAAGCCAACGTATAGATGGCAAGAAACAAATGCCATTAGTTTGAAAGACTTTGGGTGTTTTATGAGGGATAAGTAGCACCTCCTTGCTGTGCAAAATGCTTACTGCACCTGGTATTCCCAGGCGGTCTCCCATCCAAGTACTAACCAGGCCCGAACCTGCTTAGCTTCCGAGATCGGACGAGATCGGGCGTGTTCAGGTTGGTATGGCCGTAAGCGAAATAACCTGCCGACAAAAGCCAACGTATAGATGGCAAGAAACAAATGCCATTAGTTTGAAAGACTTGGGGTGTTTTATGAGGGATCAGTAGCACCTCCTTGCTGTGCAAAATGCTTACTGCACCTGGTATTCCCAGGCGGTCTCCCATCCAAGTACTAACCAGGCCCGAACCTGCTTAGCTTCCGAGATCGGACGAGATCGGGCGTGTTCAGGTTGGTATGGCCGTAAGCGAAATAACCTGCTGACAAAAGCCAACGTATAGATGGCAAGAAACAAATGCCATTAGTTTGAAAGACTTGGGGTGTTTTATGAGGGATCAGTAGCACCTCCTTGCTGTGCAAAATGCTTACTGCACCTGGTATTCCCAGGCGGTCTCCCATCCAAGTACTAACCAGGCCCGAACCTGCTTAGCTTCCGAGATCGGACGAGATCGGGCGTGTTCAGGTTGGTATGGCCGTAAGCGAAATAACCTGCCGACAAAAGCCAACGTATAGATGGCAAGAAACAAATGCCATTAGTTTGAAAGACTTGGGGTGTTTTATGAGGGATCAGTAGCACCTCCTTGCTGTGCAAAATGCTTACTGCACCTGGTATTCCCAGGCGGTCTCCCATCCAAGTACTAACCAGGCCCGAACCTGCTTAGCTTCCGAGATCGGACGAGATCGGGCGTGTTCAGGTTGGTATGGCCGTAAGCGAAATAACCTGCCGACAAAAGCCAACGTATAGATGGCAAGAAACAAATGCCATTAGTTTGAAAGACTTGGGGTGTTTTATGAGGGATCAGTAGCACCTCCTTGCTGTGCAAAATGCTTACTGCACCTGGTATTCCCAGGCGGTCTCCCATCCAAGTACTAACCAGGCCCGAACCTGCTTAGCTTCCGAGATCGGACGAGATCGGGCGTTCAGGTTGGTATGGCCGTAAGCCAATTAACCTGCCGACAAAAGCCAACGTATAGATGGCAAGAAACAAATGCCATTAGTTTGAAAGACTTGGGGTGTTTTATGAGGGATAAGTAGCACCTCCTTGCTGTGCAAAATGCTTACTGCACCTGGTATTCCCAGGCGGTCTCCCATCCAAGTACTAACCAGGCCCGAACCTGCTTAGCTTCCGAGATCGGACGAGATCGGGCGTGTTCAGGTTGGTATGGCCGTAAGCGAAATAACCTGCCGACAAAAGCCAACGTATAGATGGCAAGAAACAAATGCCATTAGTTTGAAAGACTTGGGGTGTTTTATGGATCAGTAGCACCTCCTTGCTGTGCAAAATGCTTACTGCACCTGGTATTCCCAGGCGGTCTCCCATCCAAGTACTAACCAGGCCCGAACCTGCTTAGCTTCCGAGATCGGACGAGATCGGGCGTGTTCAGGTTGGTATGGCCGTAAGCGAAATAACCTGCCGACAAAAGCCAACGTATAGATGGCAAGAAACAAATGCCATTAGTTTGAAAGACTTGGGGTGTTTTATGAGGGATCAGTAGCACCTCCTTGCTGTGCAAAATGCTTACTGCACCTGGTATTCCCAGGCGGTCTCCCATCCAAGTACTAACCAGGCCCGAACCTGCTTAGCTTCCGAGATCGGACGAGATCGGGCGTGTTCAGGTTGGTATGGCCGTAAGCGAAATCACCTGCCGACAAAAGCCAACGTATAGATGGCAAGAAACAAATGCCATTAGTTTGAAAGACTTGGGGTGTTTTATGAGGGATCAGTAGCACCTCCTTGCTGTGCAAAATGCTTACTGCACCTGGTATTCCCAGGCGGTCTCCCATCCAAGTACTAACCAGGCCCGAACCTGCTTAGCTTCCGAGATCGGACGAGATCGGGCGTGTTCAGGTTGGTATGGCCGTAAGCGAAATAACCTGCCGACAAAAGCCAATGTATAGATGGCAAGAAACAAATGCCATTAGTTTGAAAGACTTGGGGTGTTTTATGAGGGATCAGTAGCACCTCCTTGCTGTGCAAAATGCTTACTGCACCTGGTATTCCCAGGCGGTCTCCCATCCAAGTACTAACCAGGCCCGAACCTGCTTAGCTTCCGAGATCGGACGAGATCGGGCGTGTTCAGGTTGGTATGGCCGTAAGCGAAATAACCTGCCGACAAAAGCCAACGTATAGATGGCAAGAAACAAATGCCATTAGTTTGAAAGACTTGGGGTGTTTTATGAGGGATCAGTAGCACCTCCTTGCTGTGCAAAATGCTTACTGCACCTGGTATTCCCAGGCGGTCTCCCATCCAAGTACTAACCAGGCCCGAACCTGCTTAGCTTCCGAGATCGGACGAGATCGGGCGTGTTCAGGTTGGTATGGCCGTAAGCGAAATAACCTGCCGACAAAAGCCAACGTATAGATGGCAAGAAACAAATGCCATTAGTTTGAAAGACTTGGGGTGTTTTATGAGGGATCAGTAGCACCTCCTTGCTGTGCAAAATGCTTACTGCACCTGGTATTCCCAGGCGGTCTCCCATCCAAGTACTAACCAGGCCCGAACCTGCTTAGCTTCCGAGATCGGACGAGATCGGGCGTGTTCAGGTTGGTATGGCCGTAAGCGAAATAACCTGCCGACAAAAGCCAACGTATAGATGGCAAGAAACAAATGCCATTAGTTTGAAAGACTTGGGGTGTTTTATGAGGGATCAGTAGCACCTCCTTGCTGTGCAAAATGCTTACTGCACCTGGTATTCCCAGGCGGTCTCCCATCCAAGTACTAACCAGGCCCGAACCTGCTTAGCTTCCGAGATCGGACGAGATCGGGCGTGTTCAGGTTGGTATGGCCGTAAGCGAAATAACCTGCCGACAAAAGCCAACGTATAGATGGCAAGAAACAAATGCCATTAGTTTGAAAGACTTGGGGTGTTTTATGAGGGATCAGTAGCACCTCCTTGCTGTGCAAAATGCTTACTGCACCTGGTATTCCCAGGCGGTCTCCCATCCAAGTACTAACCAGGCCCGAACCTGCTTAGCTTCCGAGATCGGACGAGATCGGGCGTTCAGGTTGGTATGGCCGTAAGCGAATTAACCTGCCGACAAAAGCCAACGTATAGATGGCAAGAAACAAATGCCATTAGTTTGAAAGACTTGGGGTGTTTTATGAGGGATAAGTAGCACCTCCTTGCTGTGCAAAATGCTTACTGCACCTGGTATTCCCAGGCGGTCTCCCATCCAAGTACTAACCAGGCCCGAACCTGCTTAGCTTCCGAGATCGGACGAGATCGGGCGTGTTCAGGTTGGTATGGCCGTAAGCGAAATAACCTGCCGACAAAAGCCAACGTATAGATGGCAAGAAACAAATGCCATTAGTTTGAAAGACTTGGGGTGTTTTATGAGGGATCAGTAGCACCTCCTTGCTGTGCAAAATGCTTACTGCACCTGGTATTCCCAGGCGGTCTCCCATCCAAGTACTAACCAGGCCCGAACCTGCTTAGCTTCCGAGATCGGACGAGATCGGGCGTGTTCAGGTTGGTATGGCCGTAAGCGAAATAACCTGCCGACAAAAGCCAACGTATAGATGGCAAGAAACAAATGCCATTAGTTTGAAAGACTTGGGGTGTTTTATGAGGGATAAGTAGCACCTCCTTGCTGTGCAAAATGCTTACTGCACCTGGTATTCCCAGGCGGTCTCCCATCCAAGTACTAACCAGGCCCGAACCTGCTTAGCTTCCGAGATCGGACGAGATCGGGCGTTCAGGTTGGTATGGCCGTAAGCGAATTAACCTGCCGACAAAAGCCAACGTATAGATGGCAAGAAACAAATGCCATTAGTTTGAAAGACTTGGGGTGTTTTATGAGGGATAAGTAGCACCTCCTTGCTGTGCAAAATGCTTACTGCACCTGGTATTCCCAGGCGGTCTCCCATCCAAGTACTAACCAGGCCCGAACTTGCTTAGCTTCCGAGATCGGACGAGATCGGGCGTGTTCAGGTTGGTATGGCCGTAAGCGAAATAACCTGCCGACAAAAGCCAACGTATAGATGGCAAGAAACAAATGCCATTAGTTTGAAAGACTTGGGGTGTTTTATGAGGGATCAGTAGCACCTCCTTGCTGTGCAAAATGCTTACTGCACCTGGTATTCCCAGGCGGTCTCCCATCCAAGTACTAACCAGGCCCGAACCTGCTTAGCTTCCGAGATCGGACGAGATCGGGCGTGTTCAGGTTGGTATGGCCGTAAGCGAAATAACCTGCCGACAAAAGCCAACGTATAGATGGCAAGAAACAAATGCCATTAGTTTGAAAGACTTGGGGTGTTTTATGAGGGATCAGTAGCACCTCCTTGCTGGGCAAAATGCTTACTGCACCTGGTATTCCCAGGCGGTCTCCCATCCAAGTACTAACCAGGCCCGAACCTGCTTAGCTTCCGAGATCGGACGAGATCGGGCGTGTTCAGGTTGGTATGGCCGTAAGCGAAATAACCTGCCGACAAAAGCCAACGTATAGATGGCAAGAAACAAATGCCATTAGTTTGAAAGACTTGGGGTGTTTTATGAGGGATCAGTAGCACCTCCTTGCTGTGCAAAATGCTTACTGCACCTGGTATTCCCAGGCGGTCTCCCATCCAAGTACTAACCAGGCCCGAACCTGCTTAGCTTCCGAGATCGGACGAGATCGGGCGTGTTCAGGTTGGTATGGCCGTAAGCGAAATAACCTGCCGACAAAAGCCAACGTATAGATGGCAAGAAACAAATGCCATTAGTTTGAAAGACTTGGGGTGTTTTATGAGGGATCAGTAGCACCTCCTTGCTGTGCAAAATGCTTACTGCACCTGGTATTCCCAGGCGGTCTCCCATCCAAGTACTAACCAGGCCCGAACCTGCTTAGCTTCCGAGATCGGACGAGATCGGGCGTGTTCAGGTTGGTATGGCCGTAAGCGAAATAACCTGCCGACAAAAGCCAACGTATAGATGGCAAGAAACAAATGCCATTAGTTTGAAAGACTTGGGGTGTGTTATGAGGGATCAGTAGCACCTCCTTGCTGCGCAAAATGCTTACTGCACCTGGTATTCCCAGGCGGTCTCCCATCCAAGTACTAACCAGGCCCGAACCTGCTTAGCTTCCGAGATCGGACGAGATCGGGCGTTCAGGTTGGTATGGCCGTAAGCGAATTAACCTGCCGACAAAAGCCAACGTATAGATGGCAAGAAACAAATGCCATTAGTTTGAAAGACTTGGGGTGTTTTATGAGGGATAAGTAGCACCTCCTTGCTGTGCAAAATGCTTACTGCACCTGGTATTCCCAGGCGGTCTCCCATCCAAGTACTAACCAGGCCCGAACCTGCTTAGCTTCCGAGATCGGACGAGATCGGGCGTGTTCAGGTTGGTATGGCCGTAAGCGAAATAACCTGCCGACAAAAGCCAACGTATAGATGGCAAGAAACAAATGCCATTAGTTTGAAAGACTTGGGGTGTTTTATGAGGGATCAGTAGCACCTCCTTGCTGTGCAAAATGCTTACTGCACCTGGTATTCCCAGGCGGTCTCCCATCCAAGTACTAACCAGGCCCGAACCTGCTTAGCTTCCGAGATCGGACGAGATCGGGCGTGTTCAGGTTGGTATGGCCGTAAGCGAAATAACCTGCCGACAAAAGCCAACGTATAGATGGCAAGAAACAAATGCCATTAGTTTGAAAGACTTGGGGTGTTTTATGAGGGATAAGTAGCACCTCCTTGCTGTGCAAAATGCTTACTGCACCTGGTATTCCCAGGCGGTCTCCCATCCAAGTACTAACCAGGCCCGAACCTGCTTAGCTTCCGAGATCTGACGAGATCGGGCGTGTTCAGGTTGGTATGGCCGTAAGCGAAATAACCTGCCGACAAAAGCCAACGTATAGATGGCAAGAAACAAATGCCATTAGTTTGAAAGACTTGGGGTGTTTTATGAGGGATCAGTAGCACCTCCTTGCTGTGCAAAATGCTTACTGCACCTGGTATTCCCAGGCGGTCTCCCATCCAAGTACTAACCAGGCCCGAACCTGCTTAGCTTCCGAGATCGGACGAGATCGGGCGTGTTCAGGTTGGTATGGCCGTAAGCGAAATAACCTGCCGACAAAAGCCAACGTATAGATGGCAAGAAACAAATGCCATTAGTTTGAAAGACTTGGGGTGTTTTATGAGGGATCAGTAGCACCTCCTTGCTGGGCAAAATGCTTACTGCACCTGGTATTCCCAGGCGGTCTCCCATCCAAGTACTAACCAGGCCCGAACCTGCTTAGCTTCCGAGATCGGACGAGATCGGGCGTGTTCAGGTTGGTATGGCCGTAAGCGAAATAACCTGCCGACAAAAGCCAACGTATAGATGGCAAGAAACAAATGCCATTAGTTTGAAAGACTTGGGGTGTTTTATGAGGGATCAGTAGCACCTCCTTGCTGTGCAAAATGCTTACTGCACCTGGTATTCCCAGGCGGTCTCCCATCCAAGTACTAACCAGGCCCGAACCTGCTTAGCTTCCGAGATCGGACGAGATCGGGCGTGTTCAGGTTGGTATGGCCGTAAGCGAAATAACCTGCCGACAAAAGCCAACGTATAGATGGCAAGAAACAAATGCCATTAGTTTGAAAGACTTGGGGTGTTTTATGAGGGATCAGTAGCACCTCCTTGCTGTGCAAAATGCTTACTGCACCTGGTATTCCCAGGCGGTCTCCCATCCAAGTACTAACCAGGCCCGAACCTGCTTAGCTTCCGAGATCGGACGAGATCGGGCGTGTTCAGGTTGGTATGGCCGTAAGCGAAATAACCTGCCGACAAAAGCCAACGTATAGATGGCAAGAAACAAATGCCATTAGTTTGAAAGACTTGGGGTGTGTTATGAGGGATCAGTAGCACCTCCTTGCTGCGCAAAATGCTTACTGCACCTGGTATTCCCAGGCGGTCTCCCATCCAAGTACTAACCAGGCCCGAACCTGCTTAGCTTCCGAGATCGGACGAGATCGGGCGTTCAGGTTGGTATGGCCGTAAGCGAATTAACCTGCCGACAAAAGCCAACGTATAGATGGCAAGAAACAAATGCCATTAGTTTGAAAGACTTGGGGTGTTTTATGAGGGATAAGTAGCACCTCCTTGCTGTGCAAAATGCTTACTGCACCTGGTATTCCCAGGCGGTCTCCCATCCAAGTACTAACCAGGCCCGAACCTGCTTAGCTTCCGAGATCGGACGAGATCGGGCGTGTTCAGGTTGGTATGGCCGTAAGCGAAATAACCTGCCGACAAAAGCCAACGTATAGATGGCAAGAAACAAATGCCATTAGTTTGAAAGACTTGGGGTGTTTTATGAGGGATCAGTAGCACCTCCTTGCTGTGCAAAATGCTTACTGCACCTGGTATTCCCAGGCGGTCTCCCATCCAAGTACTAACCAGGCCCGAACCTGCTTAGCTTCCGAGATCGGACGAGATCGGGCGTGTTCAGGTTGGTATGGCCGTAAGCGAAATAACCTGCCGACAAAAGCCAACGTATAGATGGCAAGAAACAAATGCCATTAGTTTGAAAGACTTGGGGTGTTTTATGAGGGATAAGTAGCACCTCCTTGCTGTGCAAAATGCTTACTGCACCTGGTATTCCCAGGCGGTCTCCCATCCAAGTACTAACCAGGCCCGAACCTGCTTAGCTTCCGAGATCTGACGAGATCGGGCGTGTTCAGGTTGGTATGGCCGTAAGCGAAATAACCTGCCGACAAAAGCCAACGTATAGATGGCAAGAAACAAATGCCATTAGTTTGAAAGACTTGGGGTGTTTTATGAGGGATAAGTAGCACCTCCTTGCTGTGCAAAATGCTTACTGCACCTGGTATTCCCAGGCGGTATCCCATCCAAGTACTAACCAGGCCCGAACCTGCTTAGCTTCCGAGATCGGACGAGATCGGGCGTGTTCAGGTTGGTATGGCCGTAAGCGAAATAACCTGCCGACAAAAGCCAACGTATAGATGGCAAGAAACAAATGCCATTAGTTTGAAAGACTTGGGGTGTTTTATGAGGGATCAGTAGCACCTCCTTGCTGTGCAAAATGCTTACTGCACCTGGTATTCCCAGGCGGTCTCCCATCCAAGTACTAACCAGGCCCGAACCTGCTTAGCTTCCGAGATCGGACGAGATCGGGCGTGTTCAGGTTGGTATGGCCGTAAGCGAAATAACCTGCCGACAAAAGCCAACGTATAGATGGCAAGAAACAAATGCCATTAGTTTGAAAGACTTGGGGTGTTTTATGAGGGATCAGTAGCACCTCCTTGCTGTGCAAAATGCTTACTGCACCTGGTATTCCCAGGCGGTCTCCCATCCAAGTACTAACCAGGCCCGAACCTGCTTAGCTTCCGAGATCGGACGAGATCGGGCGTGTTCAGGTTGGTATGGCCGTAAGCGAAATAACCTGCCGACAAAAGCCAACGTATAGATGGCAAGAAACAAATGCCATTAGTTTGAAAGACTTGGGGTGTTTTATGAGGGATCAGTAGCACCTCCTTGCTGTGCAAAATGCTTACTGCACCTGGTATTCCCAGGCGGTCTCCCATCCAAGTACTAACCAGGCCCGAACCTGCTTAGCTTCCGAGATCGGACGAGATCGGGCGTTCAGGTTGGTATGGCCGTAAGCGAATTAACCTGCCGACAAAAGCCAACGTATAGATGGCAAGAAACAAATGCCATTAGTTTGAAAGACTTGGGGTGTTTTATGAGGGATAAGTAGCTCCTCCTTGCTGTGCAAAATGCTTACTGCACCTGGTATTCCCAGGCGGTCTCCCATCCAAGTACTAACCAGGCCCGAACTTGCTTAGCTTCCGAGATCGGACGAGATCGGGCGTGTTCAGGTTGGTATGGCCGTAAGCGAAATAACCTGCCGACAAAAGCCAACGTATAGATGGCAAGAAACAAATGCCATTAGTTTGAAAGACTTGGGGTGTTTTATGAGGGATCAGTAGCACCTCCTTGCTGTGCAAAATGCTTACTGCACCTGGTATTCCCAGGCGGTCTCCCATCCAAGTACTAACCAGGCCCGAACCTGCTTAGCTTCCGAGATCGGACGAGATCGGGCGTGTTCAGGTTGGTATGGCCGTAAGCGAAATAACCTGCCGACAAAAGCCAACGTATAGATGGCAAGAAACAAATGCCATTAGTTTGAAAGACTTGGGGTGTTTTATGAGGGATCAGTAGCACCTCCTTGCTGGGCAAAATGCTTACTGCACCTGGTATTCCCAGGCGGTCTCCCATCCAAGTACTAACCAGGCCCGAACCTGCTTAGCTTCCGAGATCGGACGAGATCGGGCGTGTTCAGGTTGGTATGGCCGTAAGCGAAATAACCTGCCGACAAAAGCCAACGTATAGATGGCAAGAAACAAATGCCATTAGTTTGAAAGACTTGGGGTGTTTTATGAGGGATCAGTAGCACCTCCTTGCTGTGCAAAATGCTTACTGCACCTGGTATTCCCAGGCGGTCTCCCATCCAAGTACTAACCAGGCCCGAACCTGCTTAGCTTCCGAGATCGGACGAGATCGGGCGTGTTCAGGTTGGTATGGCCGTAAGCGAAATAACCTGCCGACAAAAGCCAACGTATAGATGGCAAGAAACAAATGCCATTAGTTTGAAAGACTTGGGGTGTTTTATGAGGGATCAGTAGCACCTCCTTGCTGTGCAAAATGCTTACTGCACCTGGTATTCCCAGGCGGTCTCCCATCCAAGTACTAACCAGGCCCGAACCTGCTTAGCTTCCGAGATCGGACGAGATCGGGCGTGTTCAGGTTGGTATGGCCGTAAGCGAAATAACCTGCCGACAAAAGCCAACGTATAGATGGCAAGAAACAAATGCCATTAGTTTGAAAGACTTGGGGTGTTTTATGAGGGATCAGTAGCACCTCCTTGCTGTGCAAAATGCTTACTGCACCTGGTATTCCCAGGCGGTCTCCCATCCAAGTACTAACCAGGCCCGAACCTGCTTAGCTTCCGAGATCGGACGAGATCGGGCGTGTTCAGGTTGGTATGGCCGTAAGCGAAATAACCTGCCGACAAAAGCCAACGTATAGATGGCAAGAAACAAATGCCATTAGTTTGAAAGACTTGGGGTGTTTTATGAGGGATCAGTAGCACCTCCTTGCTGTGCAAAATGCTTACTGCACCTGGTATTCCCAGGCGGTCTCCCATCCAAGTACTAACCAGGCCCGAACCTGCTTAGCTTCCGAGATCGGACGAGATCGGGCGTGTTCAGGTTGGTATGGCCGTAAGCGAAATAACCTGCCGACAAAAGCCAACGTATAGATGGCAAGAAACAAATGCCATTAGTTTGAAAGACTTGGGGTGTTTTATGAGGGATCAGTAGCACCTCCTTGCTGTGCAAAATGCTTACTGCACCTGGTATTCCCAGGCGGTCTCCCATCCAAGTACTAACCAGGCCCGAACCTGCTTAGCTTCCGAGATCGGACGAGATCGGGCGTGTTCAGGTTGGTATGGCCGTAAGCGAAATAACCTGCCGACAAAAGCCAACGTATAGATGGCAAGAAACAAATGCCATTAGTTTGAAAGACTTGGGGTGTTTTATGAGGGATCAGTAGCACCTCCTTGCTGTGCAAAATGCTTACTGCACCTGGTATTCCCAGGCGGTCTCCCATCCAAGTACTAACCAGGCCCGAACCTGCTTAGCTTCCGAGATCGGACGAGATCGGGCGTGTTCAGGTTGGTATGGCCGTAAGCGAAATCACCTGCCGACAAAAGCCAACGTATAGATGGCAAGAAACAAATGCCATTAGTTTGAAAGACTTGGGGTGTTTTATGAGGGATCAGTAGCACCTCCTTGCTGTGCAAAATGCTTACTGCACCTGGTATTCCCAGGCGGTCTCCCATCCAAGTACTAACCAGGCCCGAACCTGCTTAGCTTCCGAGTTCGGACGAGATCGGGCGTGTTCAGGTTGGTATGGCCGTAAGCGAAATAACCTGCCGACAAAAGCCAACGTATAGATGGCAAGAAACAAATGCCATTAGTTTGAAAGACTTGGGGTGTTTTATGAGGGATCAGTAGCACCTCCTTGCTGTGCAAAATGCTTACTGCACCTGGTATTCCCAGGCGGTCTCCCATCCAAGTACTAACCAGGCCCGAACCTGCTTAGCTTCCGAGATCGGACGAGATCGGGCGTGTTCAGGTTGGTATGGCCGTAAGCGAAATAACCTGCCGACAAAAGCCAACGTATAGATGGCAAGAAACAAATGCCATTAGTTTGAAAGACTTGGGGTGTTTTATGAGGGATCAGTAGCACCTCCTTGCTGTGCAAAATGCTTACTGCACCTGGTATTCCCAGGCGGTCTCCCATCCAAGTACTAACCAGGCCCGAACCTGCTTAGCTTCCGAGATCGGACGAGATCGGGCGTGTTCAGGTTGGTATGGCCGTAAGCGAAATAACCTGCCGACAAAAGCCAACGTATAGATGGCAAGAAACAAATGCCATTAGTTTGAAAGACTTGGGGTGTTTTATGAGGGATCAGTAGCACCTCCTTGCTGGGCAAAATGCTTACTGCACCTGGTATTCCCAGGCGGTCTCCCATCCAAGTACTAACCAGGCCCGAACCTGCTTAGCTTCCGAGATCGGACGAGATCGGGCGTGTTCAGGTTGGTATGGCCGTAAGCGAAATAACCTGCCGACAAAAGCCAACGTATAGATGGCAAGAAACAAATGCCATTAGTTTGAAAGACTTGGGGTGTTTTATGAGGGATCAGTAGCACCTCCTTGCTGTGCAAAATGCTTACTGCACCTGGTATTCCGAGGCGGTCTCCCATCCAAGTACTAACCAGGCCCGAACCTGCTTAGCTTCCGAGATCGGGCGTGTTCAGGTTGGTATGGCCGTAAGCGAAATAACCTGCCGACAAAAGCCAACGTATAGATGGCAAGAAACAAATGCCATTAGTTTGAAAGACTTGGGGTGTTTTATGAGGGATCAGTAGCACCTCCTTGCTGTGCAAAATGCTTACTGCACCTGGTATTCCCAGGCGGTCTCCCATCCAAGTACTAACCAGGCCCGAACCTGCTTAGCTTCCGAGATCGGACGAGATCGGGCGTGTTCAGGTTGGTATGGCCGTAAGCGAAATAACCTGCCGACAAAAGCCAACGTATAGATGGCAAGAAACAAATGCCATTAGTTTGAAAGACTTGGGGTGTTTTATGAGGGATCAGTAGCACCTCCTTGCTGTGCAAAATGCTTACTGCACCTGGTATTCCCAGGCGGTCTCCCATCCAAGTACTAACCAGGCCCGAACCTGCTTAGCTTCCGAGATCGGACGAGATCGGGCGTGTTCAGGTTGGTATGGCCGTAAGCGAAATAACCTGCCGACAAAAGCCAACGTATAGATGGCAAGAAACAAATGCCATTAGTTTGAAAGACTTGGGGTGTTTTATGAGGGATCAGTAGCACCTCCTTGCTGTGCAAAATGCTTACTGCACCTGGTATTCCCAGGCGGTCTCCCATCCAAGTACTAACCAGGCCCGAACCTGCTTAGCTTCCGAGATCGGACGAGATCGGGCGTGTTCAGGTTGGTATGGCCGTAAGCGAAATAACCTGCCGACAAAAGCCAACGTATAGATGGCAAGAAACAAATGCCATTAGTTTGAAAGACTTGGGGTGTTTTATGAGGGATCAGTAGCACCTCCTTGCTGTGCAAAATGCTTACTGCACCTGGTATTCCCAGGCGGTCTCCCATCCAAGTACTAACCAGGCCCGAACCTGCTTAGCTTCCGAGATCGGACGAGATCGGGCGTGTTCAGGTTGGTATGGCCGTAAGCGAAATCACCTGCCGACAAAAGCCAACGTATAGATGGCAAGAAACAAATGCCATTAGTTTGAAAGACTTGGGGTGTTTTATGAGGGATCAGTAGCACCTCCTTGCTGTGCAAAATGCTTACTGCACCTGGTATTCCCAGGCGGTCTCCCATCCAAGTACTAACCAGGCCCGAACCTGCTTAGCTTCCGAGTTCGGACGAGATCGGGCGTGTTCAGGTTGGTATGGCCGTAAGCGAAATAATCTGCCGACAAAAGCCAACGTATAGATGGCAAGAAACAAATGCCATTAGTTTGAAAGACTTGGGGTGTTTTATGAGGGATCAGTAGCACCTCCTTGCTGTGCAAAATGCTTACTGCACCTGGTATTCCCAGGCGGTCTCCCATCCAAGTACTAACCAGGCCCGAACCTGCTTAGCTTCCGAGATCGGACGAGATCGGGCGTGTTCAGGTTGGTATGGCCGTAAGCGAAATAACCTGCCGACAAAAGCCAACGTATAGATGGCAAGAAACAAATGCCATTAGTTTGAAAGACTTGGGGTGTTTTATGAGGGATCAGTAGCACCTCCTTGCTGTGCAAAATGCTTACTGCACCTGGTATTCCCAGGCGGTCTCCCATCCAAGTACTAACCAGGCCCGAACCTGCTTAGCTTCCGAGATCGGACGAGATCGGGCGTGTTCAGGTTGGTATGGCCGTAAGCGAAATAACCTGCCGACAAAAGCCAACGTATAGATGGCAAGAAACAAATGCCATTAGTTTGAAAGACTTGGGGTGTTTTATGAGGGATCAGTAGCACCTCCTTGCTGGGCAAAATGTTTACTGCACCTGGTATTCCCAGGCGGTCTCCCATCCAAGTACTAACCAGGCCCGAACCTGCTTAGCTTCCGAGATCGGACGAGATCGGGCGTGTTCAGGTTGGTATGGCCGTAAGCGAAATAACCTGCCGACAAAAGCCAACGTATAGATGGCAAGAAACAAATGCCATTAGTTTGAAAGACTTGGGGTGTTTTATGAGGGATCAGTAGCACCTCCTTGCTGTGCAAAATGCTTACTGCACCTGGTATTCCCAGGCGGTCTCCCATCCAAGTACTAACCAGGCCCGAACCTGCTTAGCTTCCGAGATCGGGCGTGTTCAGGTTGGTATGGCCGTAAGCGAAATAACCTGCCGACAAAAGCCAACGTATAGATGGCAAGAAACAAATGCCATTAGTTTGAAAGACTTGGGGTGTTTTATGAGGGATCAGTAGCACCTCCTTGCTGTGCAAAATGCTTACTGCACCTGGTATTCCCAGGCGGTCTCCCATCCAAGTACTAACCAGGCCCGAACCTGCTTAGCTTCCGAGATCGGACGAGATCGGGCGTGTTCAGGTTGGTATGGCCGTAAGCGAAATAAACTGCAGACAAAAGCCAACGTATAGATGGCAAGAAACAAATGCCATTAGTTTGAAAGACTTGGGGTGTTTTATGAGGGATCAGTAGCACCTCCTTGCTGTGCAAAATGCTTACTGCACCTGGTATTCCCAGGCGGTCTCCCATCCAAGTACTAACCAGGCCCGAACCTGCTTAGCTTCCGAGATCGGACGAGATCGGGCGTGTTCAGGTTGGTATGGCCGTAAGCGAAATAACCTGCCGACAAAAGCCAACGTATAGATGGCAAGAAACAAATGCCATTAGTTTGAAAGACTTGGGGTGTTTTATGAGGGATCAGTAGCACCTCCTTGCTGTGCAAAATGCTTACTGCACCTGGTATTCCCAGGCGGTCTCCCATCCAAGTACTAACCAGGCCCGAACCTGCTTAGCTTCCGAGATCGGACGAGATCGGGCGTGTTCAGGTTGGTATGGCCGTAAGCGAAATAACCTGCCGACAAAAGCCAACATATAGATGGCAAGAAACAAATGCCATTAGTTTGAAAGACTTGGGGTGTTTTATGAGGGATCAGTAGCACCTCCTTAATGGGCAAAATGCTTACTGCACCTGGTATTCCCAGGCGGTCTCCCATCCAAGTACTAACCAGGCCCGAACCTGCTTAGCTTCCGAGATCGGACGAGATCGGGCGTGTTCAGGTTGGTATGGCCGTAAGCGAAATCACCTGCCGACAAAAGCCAACGTATAGATGGCAAGAAACAAATGCCATTAGTTTGAAAGACTTGGGGTGTTTTATGAGGGATCAGTAGCACCTCCTTGCTGTGCAAAATGCTTACTGCACCTGGTATTCCCAGGCGGTCTCCCATCCAAGTACTAACCAGGCCCGAACCTGCTTAGCTTCCGAGATCGGACGAGATCGGGCGTGTTCAGGTTGGTATGGCCGTAAGCGAAATCACCTGCCGACAAAAGCCAACGTATAGATGGCAAGAAACAAATGCCATTAGTTTGAAAGACTTGGGGTGTTTTATGAGGGATCAGTAGCACCTCCTTGCTGTGCAAAATGCTTACTGCACCTGGTATTCCCAGGCGGTCTCCCATCCAAGTACTAACCAGGCCCGAACCTGCTTAGCTTCCGAGTTCGGACGAGATCGGGCGTGTTCAGGTTGGTATGGCCGTAAGCGAAATAACCTGCCGACAAAAGCCAACGTATAGATGGCAAGAAACAAATGCCATTAGTTTGAAAGACTTGGGGTGTTTTATGAGGGATCAGTAGCACCTCCTTGCTGTGCAAAATGCTTACTGCACCTGGTATTCCCAGGCGGTCTCCCATCCAAGTACTAACCAGGCCCGAACCTGCTTAGCTTCCGAGATCGGACGAGATCGGGCGTGTTCAGGTTGGTATGGCCGTAAGCGAAATAACCTGCCGACAAAAGCCAACGTATAGATGGCAAGAAACAAATGCCATTAGTTTGAAAGACTTGGGGTGTTTTATGAGGGATCAGTAGCACCTCCTTGCTGTGCAAAATGCTTACTGCACCTGGTATTCCCAGGCGGTCTCCCATCCAAGTACTAACCAGGCCCGAACCTGCTTAGCTTCCGAGATCGGACGAGATCGGGCGTGTTCAGGTTGGTATGGCCGTAAGCGAAATAACCTGCCGACAAAAGCCAACGTATAGATGGCAAGAAACAAATGCCATTAGTTTGAAAGACTTGGGGTGTTTTATGAGGGATCAGTAGCACCTCCTTGCTGTGCAAAATGCTTACTGCACCTGGTATTCCCAGGCGGTCTCCCATCCAAGTACTAACCAGGCCCGAACCTGCTTAGCTTCCGAGATCGGACGAGATCGGGCGTGTTCAGGTTGGTATGGCCGTAAGCGAAATCACCTGCCGACAAAAGCCAACGTATAGATGGCAAGAAACAAATGCCATTAGTTTGAAAGACTTGGGGTGTTTTATGAGGGATCAGTAGCACCTCCTTGCTGTGCAAAATGCTTACTGCACCTGGTATTCCCAGGCGGTCTCCCATCCAAGTACTAACCAGGCCCGAACCTGCTTAGCTTCCGAGTTCGGACGAGATCGGGCGTGTTCAGGTTGGTATGGCCGTAAGCGAAATAACCTGCCGACAAAAGCCAACGTATAGATGGCAAGAAACAAATGCCATTAGTTTGAAAGACTTGGGGTGTTTTATGAGGGATCAGTAGCACCTCCTTGCTGTGCAAAATGCTTACTGCACCTGGTATTCCCAGGCGGTCTCCCATCCAAGTACTAACCAGGCCCGAACCTGCTTAGCTTCCGAGATCGGACGAGTTCGGGCGTGTTCAGGTTGGTATGGCCGTAAGGGAAATAACCTGCCGACAAAAGCCAACGTATAGATGGCAAGAAACAAATGCCATTAGTTTGAAAGACTTGGGGTGTTTTATGAGGGATCAGTAGCACCTCCTTGCTGTGCAAAATGCTTACTGCACCTGGTATTCCCAGGCGGTCTCCCATCCAAGTGCTGTGCAAAATGCTTACTGCACCTGGTATTCCCAGGCGGTCTCCCATCCAAGTACTAACCAGGCCCGAACCTGCTTAGCTTCCGAGATCGGACGAGATCGGGCGTGTTCAGGTTGGTATGGCCGTAAGCGAAATAACCTGCCGACAAAAGCCAACGTATAGATGGCAAGAAACAAATGCCATTAGTTTGAAAGACTTGGGGTGTTTTATGAGGGATCAGTAGCACCTCCTTGCTGTGCAAAATGCTTACTGCACCTGGTATTCCCAGGCGGTCTCCCATCCAAGTACTAACCAGGCCCGAACCTGCTTAGCTTCCGAGATCGGACGAGTTCGGGCGTGTTCAGGTTGGTATGGCCGTAAGCGAAATAACCTGCCGACAAAAGCCAACGTATAGATGGCAAGAAACAAATGCCATTAGTTTGAAAGACTTGGGGTGTTTTATGAGGGATCAGTAGCACCTCCTTGCTGTGCAAAATGCTTACTGCACCTGGTATTCCCAGGCGGTCTCCCATCCAAGTACTAACCAGGCCCGAACCTGCTTAGCTTCCGAGATCGGACGAGATCGGGCGTGTTCAGGTTGGTATGGCCGTAAGCAAAATAACACGCCCGATCTCGTCCGATCTCGGAAGCTAAGCAGGTTCGGGCCTGGTTAGTACTTGGATGGGAGACCGCCTGGGAATACCAGGTGCAGTAAGCATTTTGCACAGCAAGGAGGTGCTACTGATCCCTCATAAAACACCCCAAGTCTTTCAAACTAATGGCATTTGTTTCTTGCCATCTATACGTTGGCTTTTGTACTTCTGAAATTGCTCCCTGATTTAATTGCCCCTGCTATCTGTCATATTATAAATCAATCCTTTAGTGAATGTTTGTATCCGCAACAGTGGAAAACTGCCAAAGTAATACCACTGCCAAAAAATTTGAAATTGCCATTCTCAGGATCTAATAGTCGTCCCATAAGTTTACTGCCAGTTTTGAGTAAACTGATGGAAAGAATAGTAAGTGAACAGATTAAAAGCTACTTTTCTTTTAACACATTGACCACTGATTTTCAACATGCATATCGTGAAGGACATTCAACAGCGACTGCTTTAACCCAAATGACGGATGATTGGCTGAAAGAGATAGATAAAAAGAAAATGGTTGGAGCTGTCTTGCTTGATTTTACTGCAGCATTCGACATCATAGATCACAAATTCTTACTTAAAAAACTTGAATGTTACGGTTTCTCCTCATCTGCACTATCTTGGATGCAAACTTATTTAGCAAACCGGAAACAAATAGTTTTCTTTAATGGGAGTTACTCAGAAGTTAAAACGGTAAGGTGTGGAGTACCCCAAGGAAGTTGCCTTGGGCCTTTGCTCTACACCATATTTACAAATGACATGCCTCTTGTCCTAAATAAGTCCTATATTTCTATGTATGCGGATGATTCAACGATTTACACATCAGCCTCAACAGCCAATGAATTAAATACGGTTCTAAAGGCAGAGTTGCAATCAGTGATGGAATGGATAAAGAATAACAAACTAGTTCTAAACATATCAAAGACAAGTAGCATCATTTTCGGTTCAAACCATACTCTAAGAACGAACCCAGTCTTGAAACTTTTGATAAGTGATGTGGTAATTAATCAAGTCCAGGAGACTAAACTCCTAGGGGTAACATTAGACAGTAAATTGTCATGGTCACACCATATAAACAATATAGTAGTGAAAATGGGAAGAGGGATTTCTGTTGTTAAAAGATGTGCTCATTTGTTACCACTAAATTCTATCAAACAGGTAATTCAAGCTCTGGTTTTGTCAAATCTTGACTATTGTCCTGCAGTATGGTCGAATGTAACAACGAATAAACTGAAAAAATTACAAATGGTACAAAACAAAGCAGCACGTATAGCGCTTCGCTGTGAGTACAGAACTAATGTTGCAGCGATGCACAGTTGTTTAACTTGGTTACTTGTCAAACATAAATTACTCTGCTCACTCCTTGTATTCACTAGGAATATTCTTGTTACAAAGATCCCCTCAATTTTATATAACAATTTATCAATAAGTCTTGACAGACACAACCATTCCACCAGACATGCTTCTGCACGAGGTTTTACACTTCCAAAAGTGAGGTCGAATGCAATGAAGCGAACTGTCATGTTCCGTGGTATGCAGGAATGGAACTCTCTTCCCAGACATGTTAAGCAGGAGAATAGTAAATGCCGTTTCAAAATCGTGGTAAAACAACATTTTCAACCAAAGAAATTGACATTCCCTAATAGATAGTGTGTACGTAAATGAAAATGTATGTGTCTGATATTTTTATCTTGTATTATGAATTTGATTAGGGTTTTTATTGTTGTTTTAATTGTCTGTATGACATGTAAATGTTGTGAGTGTATAAGGGTTTTTATTGTTGTTTTAATGGTCTGTATGTCATGTAAATGGTATGAGTGTATAAGGGTTTTTATTGTTGTTTTAATTGTCTGTATGACATGTAAATGTTGTGAGTGTATACGTCTGTAACTGTATTTTTTTATGTGTTATGGACCCCAGGAAGAATAGCCCCAGCACTGCTGTGGCTAATGGGGATCCAAATAAACTTAAACTTAAACTTAAACTTAAACTTGTCGGCAGGTTATTTCGCTTACGGCCATACCAACCTGAACACGCCCGATCTCGTCCGATCTCGGAAGCTAAGCAGGTTCGGGCCTGGTTAGTACTTGGATGGGAGACCGCCTGGGAATACCAGGTGCAGTAAGCATTTTGCCCAGCAAGGAGGTGCTACTGATCCCTCATAAAACACCCCAAGTCTTTCAAACTAATGGCATTTGTTTCTTGCCATCTATACGTTGGCTTTTGTCGGCAGGTTATTTCGCTTACGGCCA
>NC_140176.1:129367023-129369523 GCF_963971535.1 Notolepis coatsorum
CTCATAAAACACCCCAAGTCTTTCAAACTAATGGCATTTGTTTCTTGCCATCTATACGTTGGCTTTTGTCGGCAGGTTATTTCGCTTACGGCCATACCAACCTGAACACGCCCGATCTCGTCCGATCTCGGAAGCTAAGCAGGTTCGGGCCTGGTTAGTACTTGGATGGGAGACCGCCTGGGAATACCAGGTGCAGTAAGCATTTTGCACAGCAAGGAGGTGCTACTGATCCCTCATAAAACACCCCAAGTCTTTCAAACTAATGGCATTTGTTTCTTGCCATCTATACGTTGGCTTTTGTCGGCAGGTTATTTCGCTTTACGGCCATACCAACCTGAACACGCCCGATCTCGTCCGATCTCGGAAGCTAAGCAGGTTCGGGCCTGGTTAGTACTTGGATGGGAGACCGCCTGGGAATACCAGGTGCAGTAAGCATTTTGCACAGCAAGGAGGTGCTACTGATCCCTCATAAAACACCCCAAGTCTTTCAAACTAATGGCATTTGTTTCTTGCCATCTATACGTTGGCTTTTGTCGGCAGGTTATTTCGCTTACGGCCATACCAACCTGAACACGCCCGATCTCGTCCGAACTCGGAAGCTAAGCAGGTTCGGGCCTGGTTAGTACTTGGATGGGAGACCGCCTGGGAATACCAGGTGCAGTAAGCATTTTGCACAGCAAGGAGGTGCTACTGATCCCTCATAAAACACCCCAAGTCTTTCAAACTAATGGCATTTGTTTCTTGCCATCTATACGTTGGCTTTTGTCGGCAGGTGATTTCGCTTACGGCCATACCAACCTGAACACGCCCGATCTCGTCCGATCTCGGAAGCTAAGCAGGTTCGGGCCTGGTTAGTACTTGGATGGGAGACCGCCTGGGAATACCAGGTGCAGTAAGCATTTTGCACAGCAAGGAGGTGCTACTGATCCCTCATAAAACACCCCAAGTCTTTCAAACTAATGGCATTTGTTTCTTGCCATCTATACGTTGGCTTTTGTCGGCAGGTTATTTCGCTTACGGCCATACCAACCTGAACACGCCCGATCTCGTCCGATCTCGGAAGCTAAGCAGGTTCGGGCCTGGTTAGTACTTGGATGGGAGACCGCCTGGGAATACCAGGTGCAGTAAGCATTTTGCACAGCAAGGAGGTGCTACTGATCCCTCATAAAACACCCCAAGTCTTTCAAACTAATGGCATTTGTTTCTTGCCATCTATACGTTGGCTTTTGTCGGCAGGTTATTTCGCTTATGGCCATACCAACCTGAACACGCCCGATCTCGTCCGATCTCGGAAGCTAAGCAGGTTCGGGCCTGGTTAGTACTTGGATGGGAGACCGCCTGGGAATACCAGGTGCAGTAAGCATTTTGCACAGCAAGGAGGTGCTACTGATCCCTCATAAAACACCCCAAGTCTTTCAAACTAATGGCATTTGTTTCTTGCCATCTATACGTTGGCTTTTGTCGGCAGGTTATTTCGCTTACGGCCATACCAACCTGAACACGCCCGATCTCGTCCGATCTCGGAAGCTAAGCAGGTTCGGGCCTGGTTAGTACTTGGATGGGAGACCGCCTGGGAATACCAGGTGCAGTAAGCATTTTGCACAGCAAGGAGGTGCTACTGATCCCTCATAAAACACCCCAAGTCTTTCAAACTAATGGCATTTGTTTCTTGCCATCTATACGTTGGCTTTTGTCGGCAGGTTATTTCGCTTACGGCCATACCAACCTGAACACGCCCGATCTCGTCCGATCTCGGAAGCTAAGCAGGTTCGGGCCTGGTTAGTACTTGGATGGGAGACCGCCTGGGAATACCAGGTGCAGTAAGCATTTTGCACAGCAAGGAGGTGCTACTGATCCCTCATAAAACACCCCAAGTCTTTCAAACTAATGGCATTTGTTTCTTGCCATCTATACGTTGGCTTTTGTCGGCAGGTTATTTCGCTTACGGCCATACCAACCTGAACACGCCCGATCTCGTCCGATCTCGGAAGCTAAGCAAGTTCGGGCCTGGTTAGTACTTGGATGGGAGACCGCCTGGGAATACCAGGTGCAGTAAGCATTTTGCACAGCAAGGAGGTGCTACTTATCCCTCATAAAACACCCCAAGTCTTTCAAACTAATGGCATTTGTTTCTTGCCATCTATACGTTGGCTTTTGTCGGCAGGTTAATTCGCTTACGGCCATACCAACCTGAACGCCCGATCTCGTCCGATCTCGGAAGCTAAGCAGGTTCGGGCCTGGTTAGTACTTGGATGGGAGACCGCCTGGGAATACCAGGTGCAGTAAGCATTTTGCACAGCAAGGAGGTGCTACTGATCCCTCATAAAACACCCCAAGTCTTTCAAACGAATGGCATTTGTTTCTTGCCATCTATACGTTGGCTTTTGTCGGCAGGTTATTTCGCTTACGGCCATACCAACCTGAACACGCCCGATCTCGTCCGATCTCGGAAGCTAAGCAGGTTCGGGCCTGGTTAGTACTTGGATGGGAGACCGCCTGG
>NC_140176.1:129377023-129392023 GCF_963971535.1 Notolepis coatsorum
AACTAATGGCATTTGTTTCTTGCCATCTATACGTTGGCTTTTGTCGGCAGGTTATTTCGCTTTACGGCCATACCAACCTGAACACGCCCGATCTCGTCCGATCTCGGAAGCTAAGCAGGTTCGGGCCTGGTTAGTACTTGGATGGGAGACCGCCTGGGAATACCAGGTGCAGTAAGCATTTTGCACAGCAAGGAGGTGCTACTGATCCCTCATAAAACACCCCAAGTCTTTCAAACTAATGGCATTTGTTTCTTGCCATCTATACGTTGGCTTTTGTCGGCAGGTTATTTCGCTTACGGCCATACCAACCTGAACACGCCCGATCTTGTCCGAACTCGGAAGCTAAGCAGGTTCGGGCCTGGTTAGTACTTGGATGGGAGACCGCCTGGGAATACCAGGTGCAGTAAGCATTTTGCACAGCAAGGAGGTGCTACTGATCCCTCATAAAACACCCCAAGTCTTTCAAACTAATGGCATTTGTTTCTTGCCATCTATACGTTGGCTTTTGTCGGCAGGTGATTTCGCTTACGGCCATACCAACCTGAACACGCCCGATCTCGTCCGATCTCGGAAGCTAAGCAGGTTCGGGCCTGGTTAGTACTTGGATGGGAGACCGCCTGGGAATACCAGGTGCAGTAAGCATTTTGCACAGCAAGGAGGTGCTACTGATCCCTCATAAAACACCCCAAGTCTTTCAAACTAATGGCATTTGTTTCTTGCCATCTATACGTTGGCTTTTGTCGGCAGGTTATTTCGCTTACGGCCATACCAACCTGAACACGCCCGATCTCGTCCGATCTCGGAAGCTAAGCAGGTTCGGGCCTGGTTAGTACTTGGATGGGAGACCGCCTGGGAATACCAGGTGCAGTAAGCATTTTGCATAGCAAGGAGGTGCTACTGATCCCTCATAAAACACCCCAAGTCTTTCAAACTAATGGCATTTGTTTCTTGCCATCTATACGTTGGCTTTTGTCGGCAGGTTATTTCGCTTACGGCCATACCAACCTGAACACGCCCGATCTCGTCCGATCTCGGAAGCTAAGCAGGTTCGGGCCTGGTTAGTACTTGGATGGGAGACCGCCTGGGAATACCAGGTGCAGTAAGCATTTTGCACAGCAAGGAGGTGCTACTGATCCCTCATAAAACACCCCAAGTCTTTCAAACTAATGGCATTTGTTTCTTGCCATCTATACGTTGGCTTTTGTCGGCAGGTTATTTCGCTTACGGCCATACCAACCTGAACACGCCCGATCTCGTCCGATCTCGGAAGCTAAGCAGGTTCGGGCCTGGTTAGTACTTGGATGGGAGACCGCCTGGGAATACCAGGTGCAGTAAGCATTTTGCACAGCAAGGAGGTGCTACTGATCCCTCATAAAACACCCCAAGTCTTTCAAACTAATGGCATTTGTTTCTTGCCATCTATACGTTGGCTTTTGTCGGCAGGTTATTTCGCTTACGGCCATACCAACCTGAACACGCCCGATCTCGTCCGATCTCGGAAGCTAAGCAGGTTCGGGCCTGGTTAGTACTTGGATGGGAGACCGCCTGGGAATACCAGGTGCAGTAAGCATTTTGCACAGCAAGGAGGTGCTACTGATCCCTCATAAAACACCCCAAGTCTTTCAAACTAATGGCATTTGTTTCTTGCCATCTATACGTTGGCTTTTGTCGGCAGGTTATTTCGCTTACGGCCATACCAACCTGAACACGCCCGATCTCGTCCGATCTCGGAAGCTAAGCAAGTTCGGGCCTGGTTAGTACTTGGATGGGAGACCGCCTGGGAATACCAGGTGCAGTAAGCATTTTGCACAGCAAGGAGGTGCTACTTATCCCTCATAAAACACCCCAAGTCTTTCAAACTAATGGCATTTGTTTCTTGCCATCTATACGTTGGCTTTTGTCGGCAGGTTAATTCGCTTACGGCCATACCAACCTGAACGCCCGATCTCGTCCGATCTCGGAAGCTAAGCAGGTTCGGGCCTGGTTAGTACTTGGATGGGAGACCGCCTGGGAATACCAGGTGCAGTAAGCATTTTGCACAGCAAGGAGGTGCTACTGATCCCTCATAAAACACCCCAAGTCTTTCAAACGAATGGCATTTGTTTCTTGCCATCTATACGTTGGCTTTTGTCGGCAGGTTATTTCGCTTACGGCCATACCAACCTGAACACGCCCGATCTCGTCCGATCTCGGAAGCTAAGCAGGTTCGGGCCTGGTTAGTACTTGGATGGGAGACCGCCTGGGAATACCAGGTGCAGTAAGCATTTTGCACAGCAAGGAGGTGCTACTGATCCCTCATAAAACACCCCAAGTCTTTCAAACTAATGGCATTTGTTTCTTGCCATCTATACGTTGGCTTTTGTCGGCAGGTTATTTCGCTTACGGCCATACCAACCTGAACACGCCCGATCTCGTCCGATCTCGGAAGCTAAGCAGGTTCGGGCCTGGTTAGTACTTGGATGGGAGACCGCCTGGGAATACCAGGTGCAGTAAGCATTTTGCACAGCAAGGAGGTGCTACTGATCCCTCATAAAACACCCCAAGTCTTTCAAACTAATGGCATTTGTTTCTTGCCATCTATACGTTGGCTTTTGTCAGCAGGTTATTTCGCTTACGGCCATACCAACCTGAACACGCCCGATCTCGTCCGATCACGGAAGCTAAGCAGGTTCGGGCCTGGTTAGTACTTGGATGGGAGACCGCCTGGGAATACCAGGTGCAGTAAGCATTTTGCACAGCAAGGAGGTGCTACTGATCCCTCATAAAACACCCCAAGTCTTTCAAACTAATGGCATTTGTTTCTTGCCATCTATACGTTGGCTTTTGTCGGCAGGTTATTTCGCTTACGGCCATACCAACCTGAACACGCCCGATCTCGTCCGATCTCGGAAGCTAAGCAGGTTCGGGCCTGGTTAGTACTTGGATGGGAGACCGCCTGGGAATACCAGGTGCAGTAAGCATTTTGCACAGCAAGGAGGTGCTACTGATCCCTCATAAAACACCCCAAGTCTTTCAAACTAATGGCATTTGTTTCTTGCCATCTATACGTTGGCTTTTGTCGGCAGGTTATTTCGCTTACGGCCATACCAACCTGAACACGCCCGATCTCGTCCGATCTCGGAAGCTAAGCAGGTTCGGGCCTGGTTAGTACTTGGATGGGAGACCGCCTGGGAATACCAGGTGCAGTAAGCATTTTGCACAGCAAGGAGGTGCTACTGATCCCTCATAAAACACCCCAAGTCTTTCAAACTAATGGCATTTGTTTCTTGCCATCTATACGTTGGCTTTTGTCGGCAGGTTATTTCGCTTACGGCCATACCAACCTGAACACGCCCGATCTCGTCCGATCTCGGAAGCTAAGCAAGTTCGGGCCTGGTTAGTACTTGGATGGGAGACCGCCTGGGAATACCAGGTGCAGTAAGCATTTTGCACAGCAAGGAGGTGCTACTTATCCCTCATAAAACACCCCAAGTCTTTCAAACTAATGGCATTTGTTTCTTGCCATCTATACGTTGGCTTTTGTCGGCAGGTTAATTCGCTTACGGCCATACCAACCTGAACGCCCGATCTCGTCCGATCTCGGAAGCTAAGCAGGTTCGGGCCTGGTTAGTACTTGGATGGGAGACCGCCTGGGAATACCAGGTGCAGTAAGCATTTTGCACAGCAAGGAGGTGCTACTGATCCCTCATAAAACACCCCAAGTCTTTCAAACGAATGGCATTTGTTTCTTGCCATCTATACGTTGGCTTTTGTCGGCAGGTTATTTCGCTTACGGCCATACCAACCTGAACACGCCCGATCTCGTCCGATCTCGGAAGCTAAGCAGGTTCGGGCCTGGTTAGTACTTGGATGGGAGACCGCCTGGGAATACCAGGTGCAGTAAGCATTTTGCACAGCAAGGAGGTGCTACTGATCCCTCATAAAACACCCCAAGTCTTTCAAACTAATGGCATTTGTTTCTTGCCATCTATACGTTGGCTTTTGTCGGCAGGTTATTTCGCTTACGGCCATACCAACCTGAACACGCCCGATCTCGTCCGATCTCGGAAGCTAAGCAGGTTCGGGCCTGGTTAGTACTTGGATGGGAGACCGCCTGGGAATACCAGGTGCAGTAAGCATTTTGCACAGCAAGGAGGTGCTACTGATCCCTCATAAAACACCCCAAGTCTTTCAAACTAATGGCATTTGTTTCTTGCCATCTATACGTTGGCTTTTGTCAGCAGGTTATTTCGCTTACGGCCATACCAACCTGAACACGCCCGATCTCGTCCGATCACGGAAGCTAAGCAGGTTCGGGCCTGGTTAGTACTTGGATGGGAGACCGCCTGGGAATACCAGGTGCAGTAAGCATTTTGCACAGCAAGGAGGTGCTACTGATCCCTCATAAAACACCCCAAGTCTTTCAAACTAATGGCATTTGTTTCTTGCCATCTATACGTTGGCTTTTGTCGGCAGGTTATTTCGCTTACGGCCATACCAACCTGAACACGCCCGATCTCGTCCGATCTCGGAAGCTAAGCAGGTTCGGGCCTGGTTAGTACTTGGATGGGAGACCGCCTGGGAATACCAGGTGCAGTAAGCATTTTGCACAGCAAGGAGGTGCTACTGATCCCTCATAAAACACCCCAAGTCTTTCAAACTAATGGCATTTGTTTCTTGCCATCTATACGTTGGCTTTTGTCGGCAGGTTATTTCGCTTACGGCCATACCAACCTGAACACGCCCGATCTCGTCCGATCTCGGAAGCTAAGCAGGTTCGGGCCTGGTTAGTACTTGGATGGGAGACCGCCTGGGAATACCAGGTGCAGTAAGCATTTTGCACAGCAAGGAGGTGCTACTGATCCCTCATAAAACACCCCAAGTCTTTCAAACTAATGGCATTTGTTTCTTGCCATCTATACGTTGGCTTTTGTCGGCAGGTTATTTCGCTTACGGCCATACCAACCTGAACACGCCCGATCTCGTCCGATCTCGGAAGCTAAGCAGGTTCGGGCCTGGTTAGTACTTGGATGGGAGACCGCCTGGGAATACCAGGTGCAGTAAGCATTTTGCACAGCAAGGAGGTGCTACTGATCCCTCATAAAACACCCCAAGTCTTTCAAACTAATGGCATTTGTTTCTTGCCATCTATACGTTGGCTTTTGTCGGCAGGTTATTTCGCTTACGGCCATACCAACCTGAACACGCCCGATCTCGTCCGATCTCGGAAGCTAAGCAGGTTCGGGCCTGGTTAGTACTTGGATGGGAGACCGCCTGGGAATACCAGGTGCAGTAAGCATTTTGCACAGCAAGGAGGTGCTACTGATCCCTCATAAAACACCCCAAGTCTTTCAAACTAATGGCATTTGTTTCTTGCCATCTATACGTTGGCTTTTGTCGGCAGGTTATTTCTCTTACGGCCATACCAACCTGAACACGCCCGATCTCGTCCGATCTCGGAAGCTAAGCAGGTTCGGGCCTGGTTAGTACTTGGATGGGAGACCGCCTGGGAATACCAGGTGCAGTAAGCATTTTGCACAGCAAGGAGGTGCTACTGATCCCTCATAAAACACCCCAAGTCTTTCAAACTAATGGCATTTGTTTCTTGCCATCTATACGTTGGCTTTTGTCGGCAGGTTATTTCGCTTACGGCCATACCAACCTGAACACGCCCGATCTCGTCCGATCTCGGAAGCTAAGCAGGTTCGGGCCTGGTTAGTACTTGGATGGGAGACCGCCTGGGAATACCAGGTGCAGTAAGCATTTTGCACAGCAAGGAGGTGCTACTGATCCCTCATAAAACACCCCAAGTCTTTCAAACTAATGGCATTTGTTTCTTGCCATCTATACGTTGGCTTTTGTCGGCAGGTTATTTCGCTTACGGCCATACCAACCTGAACACGTCCGATCTCGTCCGATCTCGGAAGCTAAGCAGGTTCGGGCCTGGTTAGTACTTGGATGGGAGACCGCCTGGGAATACCAGGTGCAGTAAGCATTTTGCACAGCAAGGAGGTGCTACTGATCCCTCATAAAACACCCCAAGTCTTTCAAACTAATGGCATTTGTTTCTTGCCATCTATACGTTGGCTTTTGTCGGCAGGTTATTTCGCTTACGGCCATACCAACCTGAACACGCCCGATCTCGTCCGATCTCGGAAGCTAAGCAGGTTCGGGCCTGGTTAGTACTTGGATGGGAGACCGCCTGGGAATACCAGGTGCAGTAAGCATTTTGCACAGCAAGGAGGTGCTACTGATCCCTCATAAAACACCCCAAGTCTTTCAAACTAATGGCATTTGTTTCTTGCCATCTATACGTTGGCTTTTGTCGGCAGGTTATTTCGCTTACGGCCATACCAACCTGAACACGCCCGATCTCGTCCGATCTCGGAAGCTAAGCAGGTTCGGGCCTGGTTAGTACTTGGATGGGAGACCGCCTGGGAATACCAGGTGCAGTAAGCATTTTGCCCAGCAAGGAGGTGCTACTGATCCCTCATAAAACACCCCAAGTCTTTCAAACTAATGGCATTTGTTTCTTGCCATCTATACGTTGGCTTTTGTCGGCAGGTTATTTCGCTTACGGCCATACCAACCTGAACACGCCCGATCTCGTCCGATCTCGGAAGCTAAGCAGGTTCGGGCCTGGTTAGTACTTGGATGGGAGACCGCCTGGGAATACCAGGTGCAGTAAGCATTTTGCACAGCAAGGAGGTGCTACTGATCCCTCATAAAACACCCCAAGTCTTTCAAACTAATGGCATTTGTTTCTTGCCATCTATACGTTGGCTTTTGTCGGCAGGTTATTTCGCTTACGGCCATACCAACCTGAACACGCCCGATCTCGTCCGATCTCGGAAGCTAAGCAAGTTCGGGCCTGGTTAGTACTTGGATGGGAGACCGCCTGGGAATACCAGGTGCAGTAAGCATTTTGCACAGCAAGGAGGTGCTACTTATCCCTCATAAAACACCCCAAGTCTTTCAAACTAATGGCATTTGTTTCTTGCCATCTATACGTTGGCTTTTGTCGGCAGGTTAATTCGCTTACGGCCATACCAACCTGAACGCCCGATCTCGTCCGATCTCGGAAGCTAAGCAGGTTCGGGCCTGGTTAGTACTTGGATGGGAGACCGCCTGGGAATACCAGGTGCAGTAAGCATTTTGCACAGCAAGGAGGTGCTACTGATCCCTCATAAAACACCCCAAGTCTTTCAAACTAATGGCATTTGTTTCTTGCCATCTATACGTTGGCTTTTGTCTGCAGGTTATTTAGCTTACGGCCATACCAACCTGAACACGCCCGATCTTGTCCGATCTCGGAAGCTAAGCAGGTTCGGGCCTGGTTAGTACTTGGATGGGAGACCGCCTGGGAATACCAGGTGCAGTAAGCATTTTGCACAGCAAGGAGGTGCTACTGATCCCTCATAAAACACCCCAAGTCTTTCAAACTAATGGCATTTGTTTCTTGCCATCTATACGTTGGCTTTTGTCGGCAGGTTATTTCGCTTACGGCCATACCAACCTGAACACGCCCGATCTCGTCCGATCTCGGAAGCTAAGCAGGTTCGGGCCTGGTTAGTACTTCGATGGGAGACCGCCTGGGAATACCAGGTGCAGTAAGCATTTTGCACAGCAAGGAGGTGCTACTGATCCCTCATAAAACACCCCAAGTCTTTCAAACTAATGGCATTTGTTTCTTGCCATCTATACGTTGGCTTTTGTCAGCAGGTTATTTCGCTTACGGCCATACCAACCTGAACACGCCCGATCTCGTCCGATCACGGAAGCTAAGCAGGTTCGGGCCTGGTTAGTACTTGGATGGGAGACCGCCTGGGAATACCAGGTGCAGTAAGCATTTTGCACAGCAAGGAGGTGCTACTGATCCCTCATAAAACACCCCAAGTCTTTCAAACTAATGGCATTTGTTTCTTGCCATCTATACGTTGGCTTTTGTCGGCAGGTTATTTCGCTTACGGCCATACCAACCTGAACACGCCCGATCTCGTCCGATCTCGGAAGCTAAGCAGGTTCGGGCCTGGTTAGTACTTGGATGGGAGACCGCCTGGGAATACCAGGTGCAGTAAGCATTTTGCACAGCAAGGAGGTGCTACTTATCCCTCATAAAACACCCCAAGTCTTTCAAACTAATGGCATTTGTTTCTTGCCATCTATACGTTGGCTTTTGTCGGCAGGTTATTTCGCTTACGGCCATACCAACCTGAACACGCCCGATCTCGTCCGATCTCGGAAGCTAAGCAGGTTCGGGCCTGGTTAGTACTTGGATGGGAGACCGCCTGGGAATACCAGGTGCAGTAAGCATTTTGCACAGCAAGGAGGTGCTACTGATCCCTCATAAAACACCCCAAGTCTTTCAAACTAATGGCATTTGTTTCTTGCCATCTATACGTTGGCTTTTGTCGGCAGGTTATTTCGCTTACGGCCATACCAACCTGAACACGCCCGATCTCGTCCGATCTCGGAAGCTAAGCAGGTTCGGGCCTGGTTAGTACTTGGATGGGAGACCGCCTGGGAATACCAGGTGCAGTAAGCATTTTGCACAGCAAGGAGGTGCTACTTATCCCTCATAAAACACCCCAAGTCTTTCAAACTAATGGCATTTGTTTCTTGCCATCTATACGTTGGCTTTTGTCGGCAGGTTAATTCGCTTACGGCCATACCAACCTGAACGCCCGATCTCGTCCGATCTCGGAAGCTAAGCAGGTTCGGGCCTGGTTAGTACTTGGATGGGAGACCGCCTGGGAATACCAGGTGCAGTAAGCATTTTGCACAGCAAGGAGGTGCTACTGATCCCTCATAAAACACCCCAAGTCTTTCAAACTAATGGCATTTGTTTCTTGCCATCTATACGTTGGCTTTTGTCGGCAGGTTATTTCTCTTACGGCCATACCAACCTGAACACGCCCGATCTCGTCCGATCTCGGAAGCTAAGCAGGTTCGGGCCTGGTTAGTACTTGGATGGGAGACCGCCTGGGAATACCAGGTGCAGTAAGCATTTTGCACAGCAAGGAGGTGCTACTGATCCCTCATAAAACACCCCAAGTCTTTCAAACTAATGGCATTTGTTTCTTGCCATCTATACGTTGGCTTTTGTCGGCAGGTTATTTCGCTTACGGCCATACCAACCTGAACACGCCCGATCTCGTCCGATCTCGGAAGCTAAGCAGGTTCGGGCCTGGTTAGTACTTGGATGGGAGACCGCCTGGGAATACCAGGTGCAGTAAGCATTTTGCACAGCAAGGAGGTGCTACTGATCCCTCATAAAACACCCCAAGTCTTTCAAACTAATGGCATTTGTTTCTTGCCATCTATACGTTGGCTTTTGTCGGCAGGTTATTTCGCTTACGGCCATACCAACCTGAACACGCCCGATCTCGTCCGATCTCGGAAGCTAAGCAGGTTCGGGCCTGGTTAGTACTTGGATGGGAGACCGCCTGGGAATACCAGGTGCAGTAAGCATTTTGCACAGCAAGGAGGTGCTACTGATCCCTCATAAAACACCCCAAGTCTTTCAAACTAATGGCATTTGTTTCTTGCCATCTATACGTTGGCTTTTGTCGGCAGGTTATTTCGCTTACGGCCATACCAACCTGAACACGCCCGATCTCGTCCGATCTCGGAAGCTAAGCAGGTTCGGGCCTGGTTAGTACTTGGATGGGAGACCGCCTGGGAATACCAGGTGCAGTAAGCATTTTGCACAGCAAGGAGGTGCTACTGATCCCTCATAAAACACCCCAAGTCTTTCAAACTAATGGCATTTGTTTCTTGCCATCTATACGTTGGCTTTTGTCGGCAGGTTATTTCGCTTACGGCCATACCAACCTGAACACGCCCGATCTCGTCCGATCTCGGAAGCTAAGCAGGTTCGGGCCTGGTTAGTACTTGGATGGGAGACCGCCTGGGAATACCAGGTGCAGTAAGCATTTTGCACAGCAAGGAGGTGCTACTGATCCCTCATAAAACACCCCAAGTCTTTCAAACTAATGGCATTTGTTTCTTGCCATCTATACGTTGGCTTTTGTCGGCAGGTTATTTCGCTTACGGCCATACCAACCTGAACACGCCCGATCTCGTCCGATCTCGGAAGCTAAGCAGGTTCGGGCCTGGTTAGTACTTGGATGGGAGACCGCCTGGGAATACCAGGTGCAGTAAGCATTTTGCACAGCAAGGAGGTGCTACTGATCCCTCATAAAACACCCCAAGTCTTTCAAACTAATGGCATTTGTTTCTTGCCATCTATACGTTGGCTTTTGTCAGCAGGTTATTTCGCTTACGGCCATACCAACCTGAACACGCCCGATCTCGTCCGATCACGGAAGCTAAGCAGGTTCGGGCCTGGTTAGTACTTGGATGGGTGACCGCCTGGGAATACCAGGTGCAGTAAGCATTTTGCACAGCAAGGAGGTGCTACTGATCCCTCATAAAACACCCCAAGTCTTTCAAACTAATGGCATTTGTTTCTTGCCATCTATACGTTGGCTTTTGTCGGCAGGTTATTTCGCTTACGGCCATACCAACCTGAACACGCCCGATCTCGTCCGATCTCGGAAGCTAAGCAGGTTCGGGCCTGTTTAGTACTTGGATGGGAGACCGCCTGGGAATACCAGGTGCAGTAAGCATTTTGCACAGCAAGGAGGTGCTACTTATCCCTCATAAAACACCCCAAGTCTTTCAAACTAATGGCATTTGTTTCTTGCCATCTATACGTTGGCTTTTGTCGGCAGGTTATTTCGCTTACGGCCATACCAACCTGAACACGCCCGATCTCGTCCGATCTCGGAAGCTAAGCAGGTTCGGGCCTGGTTAGTACTTGGATGGGAGACCGCCTGGGAATACCAGGTGCAGTAAGCATTTTGCACAGCAAGGAGGTGCTACTTATCCCTCATAAAACACCCCAAGTCTTTCAAACTAATGGCATTTGTTTCTTGCCATCTATACGTTGGCTTTTGTCGGCAGGTTATTTCGCTTACGGCCATACCAACCTGAACACGCCCGATCTCGTCCGATCTCGGAAGCTAAGCAGGTTCGGGCCTGGTTAGTACTTGGATGGGAGACCGCCTGGGAATACCAGGTGCAGTAAGCATTTTGCACAGCAAGGAGGTGCTACTGATCCCTCATAAAACACCCCAAGTCTTTCAAACTAATGGCATTTGTTTCTTGCCATCTATACGTTGGCTTTTGTCGGCAGGTTATTTCGCTTACGGCCATACCAACCTGAACACGCCCGATCTCGTCCGATCTCGGAAGCTAAGCAGGTTCGGGCCTGGTTAGTACTTGGATGGGAGACCGCCTGGGAATACCAGGTGCAGTAAGCATTTTGCACAGCAAGGAGGTGCTACTTATCCCTCATAAAACACCCCAAGTCTTTCAAACTAATGGCATTTGTTTCTTGCCATCTATACGTTGGCTTTTGTCGGCAGGTTAATTCGCTTACGGCCATACCAACCTGAACGCCCGATCTCGTCCGATCTCGGAAGCTAAGCAGGTTCGGGCCTGGTTAGTACTTGGATGCATTAGTTTGAAAGACTTGGGGTGTTTTATGAGGGATCAGTAGCACCTCCTTGCTGTGCAAAATGCTTACTGCACCTGGTATTACCAGGCGGTCTCCCATCCAAGTACTAACCAGGCCCGAACCTGCTTAGCTTCCGAGTTCGGACGAGATCGGGCGTGTTCAGGTTGGTATGGCCGTAAGCGAAATAACCTGCCGACAAAAGCCAACGTATAGATGGCAAGAAACAAATGCCATTAGTTTGAAAGACTTGGGGTGTTTTATGAGGGATCAGTAGCACCTCCTTGCTGTGCAAAATGCTTACTGCACCTGGTATTCCCAGGCGGTCTCCCATCCAAGTACTAACCAGGCCCGAACCTGCTTAGCTTCCGAGATCGGACGAGATCGGGCGTGTTCAGGTTGGTATGGCCGTAAGCGAAATAACCTGCCGACAAAAGCCAACGTATAGATGGCAAGAAACAAATGCCATTAGTTTGAAAGACTTGGGGTGTTTTATGAGGGATCAGTAGCACCTCCTTGCTGTGCAAAATGCTTACTGCACCTGGTATTCCCAGGCGGTCTCCCATCCAAGTACTAACCAGGCCCAAACCTGCTTAGCTTCCGAGATCGGACGAGATCGGGCGTGTTCAGGTTGGTATGGCCGTAAGCGAAATAACCTGCCGACAAAAGCCAACGTATAGATGGCAAGAAACAAATGCCATTAGTTTGAAAGACTTGGGGTTTTTATGAGGGATCAGTAGCACCTCCTTGCTGTGCAAAATGCTTACTGCACCTGGTATTCTCAGGCGGTCTCCCATCCAAGTACTAACCAGGCCCGAACCTGCTTAGCTTCCGAGATCGGACGAGATCGGGCGTGTTCAGGTTGGTATGGCCGTAAGCGAAATAACCTGCCGACAAAAGCCAACGTATAGATGGCAAGAAACAAATGCCATTAGTTTGAAAGACTTGGGGTGTTTTATGAGGGATCAGTAGCACCTCCTTGCTGTGCAAAATGCTTACTGCACCTGGTATTCCCAGGCGGTCTCCCATCCAAGTACTAACCAGGCCCGAACCTGCTTAGCTTCCGAGATCGGACGAGATCGGGCGTGTTCAGGTTGGTATGGCCGTAAGCGAAATAACCTGCCGACAAAAGCCAACGTATAGATGGCAAGAAACAAATGCCATTAGTTTGAAAGACTTGGGGTGTTTTATGAGGGATCAGTAGCACCTCCTTGCTGTGCAAAATGCTTACTGCACCTGGTATTCCCAGGCGGTCTCCCATCCAAGTACTAACCAGGCCCGAACCTGCTTAGCTTCCGAGATCGGACGAGATCGGGCGTGTTCAGGTTGGTATGGCCGTAAGCGAAATAACCTGCCGACAAAAGCCAACGTATAGATGGCAAGAAACAAATGCCATTAGTTTGAAAGACTTGGGGTGTTTTATGAGGGATCAGTAGCACCTCCTTGCTGTGCAAAATGCTTACTGCACCTGGTATTCCCAGGCGGTCTCCCATCCAAGTACTAACCAGGCCCGAACCTGCTTAGCTTCCGAGATCGGACGAGATCGGGCGTGTTCAGGTTGGTATGGCCGTAAGCAAAATAACCTGCCGACAAAAGCCAACGTATAGATGGCAAGAAACAAATGCCATTAGTTTGAAAGACTTGGGGTGTTTTATGAGGGATCAGTAGCACCTCCTTGCTGTGCAAAATGCTTACTGCACCTGGTATTCCCAGGCGGTCTCCCATCCAAGTACTAACCAGGCCCGAACCTGCTTAGCTTCCGAGATCGGACGAGATCGGGCGTGTTCAGGTTGGTATGGCCGTAAGCGAAATAACCTGCCGACAAAAGCCAACGTATAGATGGCAAGAAACAAATGCCATTAGTTTGAAAGACTTGGGGTGTTTTATGAGGGATCAGTAGCACCTCCTTGCTGTGCAAAATGCTTACTGCACCTGGTATTCCCAGGCGGTCTCCCATCCAAGTACTAACCAGGCCCGAACCTGCTTAGCTTCTGAGATCGGACGAGATCGGGCGTGTTCAGGTTGGTATGGCCGTAAGCGAAATAACCTGCCGACAAAAGCCAACGTATAGATGGCAAGAAACAAATGCCATTAGTTTGAAAGACTTGGGGTGTTTTATGAGGGATCAGTAGCACCTCCTTGCTGGGCAAAATGCTTACTGCACCTGGTATTCCCAGGCGGTCTCCCATCCAAGTACTAACCAGGCCCGAACCTGCTTAGCTTCCGAGATCGGACGAGATCGGGCGTGTTCAGGTTGGTATGGCCGTAAGCGAAATAACCTGCCGACAAAAGCCAACGTATAGATGGCAAGAAACAAATGCCATTAGTTTGAAAGACTTGGGGTGTTTTATGAGGGATCAGTAGCACCTCCTTGCTGTGCAAAATGCTTACTGCACCTGGTATTCCCAGGCGGTCTCCCATCCAAGTACTAACCAGGCCCGAACCTGCTTAGCTTCCGAGATCGGACGAGATCGGGCGTGTTCAGGTTGGTATGGCCGTAAGCGAAATAACCTGCCGACAAAAGCCAACGTATAGATGGCAAGAAACAAATGCCATTAGTTTGAAAGACTTGGGGTGTTTTATGAGGGATCAGTAGCACCTCCTTGCTGTGCAAAATGCTTACTGCACCTGGTATTCCCAGGCGGTCTCCCATCCAAGTACTAACCAGGCCCGAACCTGCTTAGCTTCCGAGATCGGACGAGATCGGGCGTGTTCAGGTTGGTATGGCCGTAAGCGAAATAACCTGCTGACAAAAGCCAACGTATAGATGGCAAGAAACAAATGCCATTAGTTTGAAAGACTTGGGGTGTTTTATGAGGGATCAGTAGCACCTCCTTGCTGTGCAAAATGCTTACTGCACCTGGTATTCCCAGGCGGTCTCCCATCCAAGTACTAACCAGGCCCGAACCTGCTTAGCTTCCGAGATCGGACGAGATCGGGCGTGTTCAGGTTGGTATGGCCGTAAGCGAAATAACCTGCCGACAAAAGCCAATGTATAGATGGCAAGAAACAAATGCCATTAGTTTGAAAGACTTGGGGTGTTTTATGAGGGATAAGTAGCACCTCCTTGCTGTGCAAAATGCTTACTGCACCTGGTATTCCCAGGCGGTCTCCCATCCAAGTACTAACCAGGCCCGAACTTGCTTAGCTTCCGAGATCGGACGAGATCGGGCGTGTTCAGGTTGGTATGGCCGTAAGCGAAATAACCTGCCGACAAAAGCCAACGTATAGATGGCAAGAAACAAATGCCATTAGTTTGAAAGACTTGGGGTGTTTTATGAGGGATCAGTAGCACCTCCTTGCTGTGCAAAATGCTTACTGCACCTGGTATTCCCAGGCGGTCTCCCATCCAAGTACTAACCAGGCCCGAACCTGCTTAGCTTCCGAGATCGGACGAGATCGGGCGTGTTCAGGTTGGTATGGCCGTAAGCGAAATAACCTGCCGACAAAAGCCAACGTATAGATGGCAAGAAACAAATGCCATTAGTTTGAAAGACTTG
>NC_140176.1:129397023-129399523 GCF_963971535.1 Notolepis coatsorum
TGTTCAGGTTGGTATGGCCGTAAGCGAAATAACCTGCCGACAAAAGCCAACGTATAGATGGCAAGAAACAAATGCCATTAGTTTGAAAGACTTGGGGTGTTTTATGAGGGATCAGTAGCACCTCCTTGCTGTGCAAAATGCTTACTGCACCTGGTATTCCCAGGCGGTCTCCCATCCAAGTACTAACCAGGCCCGAACCTGCTTAGCTTCCGAGATCGGACGAGATCGGGCGTGTTCAGGTTGGTATGGCCGTAAGCGAAATAACCTGCCGACAAAAGCCAACGTATAGATGGCAAGAAACAAATGCCATTAGTTTGAAAGACTTGGGGTGTTTTATGAGGGATCAGTAGCACCTCCTTGCTGAGTAAGCATTTTGCACAGCAAGGAGGTGCTACTGATCTATACGTTGGCTTTTGTCGGCAGGTTATTTCGCTTACGGCCATACCAACCTGAACACGCCCGATCTCGTCCGATCTCGGAAGCTAAGCAGGTTCGGGCCTGGTTAGTACTTGGATGGGAGACCGCCTGGGAATACCAGGTGCAGTAAGCATTTTGCACAGCAAGGAGGTGCTACTGATCCCTCATAAAACACCCCAAGTCTTTCAAACTAATGGCATTTGTTTCTTGCCATCTATACGTTGGCTTTTGTCGGCAGGTTATTTCGCTTACGGCCATACCAACCTGAACACGCCCGATCTCGTCCGATCTCGGAAGCTAAGCAGGTTCGGGCCTGGTTAGTACTTGGATGGGAGACCGCCTGGGAATACCAGGTGCAGTAAGCATTTTGCACAGCAAGGAGGTGCTACTGATCCCTCATAAAACACCCCAAGTCTTTCAAACTAATGGCATTTGTTTCTTGCCATCTATACGTTGGCTTTTGTCAGCAGGTTATTTCGCTTACGGCCATACCAACCTGAACACGCCCGATCTCGTCCGATCTCGGAAGCTAAGCAGGTTCGGGCCTGGTTAGTACTTGGATGGGAGACCGCCTGGGAATACCAGGTGCAGAACGCATTTTGCACAGCAAGGAGGTGCTACTGATCCCTCATAAAACACCCCAAGTCTTTCAAACTAATGGCATTTGTTTCTTGCCATCTATACGTTGGCTTTTGTCGGCAGGTTATTTCGCTTACGGCCATACCAACCTGAACACGCCCGATCTCGTCCGATCTCGGAAGCTAAGCAGGTTCGGGCCTGGTTAGTACTTGGATGGGAGACCGCCTGGGAATACCAGGTGCAGTAAGCATTTTGCACAGCAAGGAGGTGCTACTTATCCCTCATAAAACACCCCAAGTCTTTCAAACTAATGGCATTTGTTTCTTGCCATCTATACGTTGGCTTTTGTCGGCAGGTTATTTCGCTTACGGCCATACCAACCTGAACACGCCCGATCTCGTCCGATCTCGGAAGCTAAGCAGGTTCGGGCCTGGTTAGTACTTGGATGGGAGACCGCCTGGGAATACCAGGTGCAGTAAGCATTTTGCACAGCAAGGAGGTGCTACTGATCCCTCATAAAACACCCCAAGTCTTTCAAACTAATGGCATTTGTTTCTTGCCATCTATACGTTGGCTTTTGTCGGCAGGTTATTTCGCTTACGGCCATACCAACCTGAACACGCCCGATCTCGTCCGATCTCGGAAGCTAAGCAGGTTCGGGCCTGGTTAGTACTTGGATGGGAGACCGCCGGGGAATACCAGGTGCAGTAAGCATTTTGCCCAGCAAGGAGGTGCTACTGATCCCTCATAAAACACCCCAAGTCTTTCAAACTAATGGCATTTGTTTCTTGCCATCTATACGTTGGCTTTTGTCGGCAGGTTATTTCGCTTACGGCCATACCAACCTGAACACGCCCGATCTCGTCCGATCTCGGAAGCTAAGCAGGTTCGGGCCTGGTTAGTACTTGGATGGGAGACCGCCTGGGAATACCAGGTGCAGTAAGCATTTTGCACAGCAAGGAGGTGCTACTTATCCCTCATAAAACACCCCAAGTCTTTCAAACTAATGGCATTTGTTTCTTGCCATCTATACGTTGGCTTTTGTCGGCAGGTTAATTCGCTTACGGCCATACCAACCTGAACGCCCGATCTCGTCCGATCTCGGAAGCTAAGCAGGTTCGGGCCTGGTTAGTACTTGGATGGGAGACCGCCTGGGAATACCAGGTGCAGTAAGCATTTTGCACAGCAAGGAGGTGCTACTGATCCCTCATAAAACACCCCAAGTCTTTCAAACTAATGGCATTTGTTTCTTGCCATCTATACGTTGGCTTTTGTCGGCAGGTTATTTCGCTTACGGCCATACCAACCTGAACACGCCCGATCTCGTCCGATCTCGGAAGCTAAGCAGGTTCGGGCCTGGTTAGTACTTGGATGGGAGACCGCCTGGGAATACCAGGTGCAGTAAGCATTTTGCACAGCAAGGAGGTGCTACTGATCCCTCATAAAACACCCCAAGTCTTTCAAACTAATGGCATTTGTTTCTTGCCATCTATACGTTGGCTTT
>NC_140176.1:129407023-129414523 GCF_963971535.1 Notolepis coatsorum
TTAGTACTTGGATGGGAGACCGCCTGGGAATACCAGGTGCAGTAAGCATTTTGCACAGCAAGGAGGTGCTACTGATCCCTCATAAAACACCCCAAGTCTTTCAAACTAATGGCATTTGTTTCTTGCCATCTATACGTTGGCTTTTGTCGGCAGGTTATTTCGCTTACGGCCATACCAACCTGAACACGCCCGATCTCGTCCGATCTCGGAAGCTAAGCAGGTTCGGGCCTGGTTAGTACTTGGATGGGAGACCGCCTGGGAATACCAGGTGCAGTAAGCATTTTGCCCAGCAAGGAGGTGCTACTGATCCCTCATAAAACACCCCAAGTCTTTCAAACTAATGGCATTTGTTTCTTGCCATCTATACGTTGGCTTTTGTCGGCAGGTTATTTCGCTTACGGCCATACCAACCTGAACACGCCCGATCTCGTCCGATCTCGGAAGCTAAGCAGGTTCGGGCCTGGTTAGTACTTGGATGGGAGACCGCCTGGGAATACCAGGTGCAGTAAGCATTTTGCACAGCAAGGAGGTGCTACTGATCCCTCATAAAACACCCCAAGTCTTTCAAACTAATGGCATTTGTTTCTTGCCATCTATACGTTGGCTTTTGTCGGCAGGTTATTTCGCTTTACGGCCATACCAACCTGAACACGCCCGATCTCGTCCGATCTCGGAAGCTAAGCAGGTTCGGGCCTGGTTAGTACTTGGATGGGAGACCGCCTGGGAATACCAGGTGCAGTAAGCATTTTGCACAGCAAGGAGGTGCTACTGATCCCTCATAAAACACCCCAAGTCTTTCAAACTAATGGCATTTGTTTCTTGCCATCTATACGTTGGCTTTTGTCGGCAGGTTATTTCGCTTACGGCCATACCAACCTGAACACGCCCGATCTCGTCCGAACTCGGAAGCTAAGCAGGTTCGGGCCTGGTTAGTACTTGGATGGGAGACCGCCTGGGAATACCAGGTGCAGTAAGCATTTTGCACAGCAAGGAGGTGCTACTGATCCCTCATAAAACACCCCAAGTCTTTCAAACTAATGGCATTTGTTTCTTGCCATCTATACGTTGGCTTTTGTCGGCAGGTGATTTCGCTTACGGCCATACCAACCTGAACACGCCCGATCTCGTCCGATCTCGGAAGCTAAGCAGGTTCGGGCCTGGTTAGTACTTGGATGGGAGACCGCCTGGGAATACCAGGTGCAGTAAGCATTTTGCACAGCAAGGAGGTGCTACTGATCCCTCATAAAACACCCCAAGTCTTTCAAACTAATGGCATTTGTTTCTTGCCATCTATACGTTGGCTTTTGTCGGCAGGTTATTTCGCTTACGGCCATACCAACCTGAACACGCCCGATCTCGTCCGATCTCGGAAGCTAAGCAGGTTCGGGCCTGGTTAGTACTTGGATGGGAGACCGCCTGGGAATACCAGGTGCAGTAAGCATATTGCACAGCAAGGAGGTGCTACTGATCCCTCATAAAACACCCCAAGTCTTTCAAACTAATGGCATTTGTTTCTTGCCATCTATACGTTGGCTTTTGTCGGCAGGTTATTTCGCTTACGGCCATACCAACCTGAACACGCCCGATCTCGTCCGATCTCGGAAGCTAAGCAGGTTCGGGCCTGGTTAGTACTTGGATGGGAGACCGCCTGGGAATACCAGGTGCAGTAAGCATTTTGCACAGCAAGGAGGTGCTACTGATCCCTCATAAAACACCCCAAGTCTTTCAAACTAATGGCATTTGTTTCTTGCCATCTATACGTTGGCTTTTGTCGGCAGGTTATTTCGCTTACGGCCATACCAACCTGAACACGCCCGATCTCGTCCGATCTCGGAAGCTAAGCAGGTTCGGGCCTGGTTAGTACTTGGATGGGAGACCGCCTGGGAATACCAGGTGCAGTAAGCATTTTGCACAGCAAGGAGGTGCTACTGATCCCTCATAAAACACCCCAAGTCTTTCAAACTAATGGCATTTGTTTCTTGCCATCTATACGTTGGCTTTTGTCGGCAGGTTATTTCGCTTACGGCCATACCAACCTGAACACGCCCGATCTCGTCCGATCTCGGAAGCTAAGCAGGTTCGGGCCTGGTTAGTACTTGGATGGGAGACCGCCTGGGAATACCAGGTGCAGTAAGCATTTTGCACAGCAAGGAGGTGCTACTGATCCCTCATAAAACACCCCAAGTCTTTCAAACTAATGGCATTTGTTTCTTGCCATCTATACGTTGGCTTTTGTCGGCAGGTTATTTCGCTTACGGCCATACCAACCTGAACACGCCCGATCTCGTCCGATCTCGGAAGCTAAGCAGGTTCGGGCCTGGTTAGTACTTGGATGGGAGACCGCCTGGGAATACCAGGTGCAGTAAGCATTTTGCACAGCAAGGAGGTGCTACTGATCCCTCATAAAACACCCCAAGTCTTTCAAACTAATGGCATTTGTTTCTTGCCATCTATACGTTGGCTTTTGTCGGCAGGTTATTTCGCTTACGGCCATACCAACCTGAACACGCCCGATCTCGTCCGATCTCGGAAGCTAAGCAGGTTCGGGCCTGGTTAGTACTTGGATGGGAGACCGCCTGGGAATACCAGGTGCAGTAAGCATTTTGCCCAGCAAGGAGGTGCTACTGATCCCTCATAAAACACCCCAAGTCTTTCAAACTAATGGCATTTGTTTCTTGCCATCTATACGTTGGCTTTTGTCGGCAGGTTATTTCGCTTACGGCCATACCAACCTGAACACGCCCGATCTCGTCCGATCTCGGAAGCTAAGCAGGTTCGGGCCTGGTTAGTACTTGGATGGGAGACCGCCTGGGAATACCAGGTGCAGTAAGCATTTTGCACAGCAAGGAGGTGCTACTGATCCCTCATAAAACACCCCAAGTCTTTCAAACTAATGGCATTTGTTTCTTGCCATCTATACGTTGGCTTTTGTCGGCAGGTTATTTCGCTTACGGCCATACCAACCTGAACACGCCCGATCTCGTCCGATCTCGGAAGCTAAGCAGGTTCGGGCCTGGTTAGTACTTGGATGGGAGACCGCCTGGGAATACCAGGTGCAGTAAGCATTTTGCACAGCAAGGAGGTGCTACTGATCCCTCATAAAACACCCCAAGTCTTTCAAACTAATGGCATTTGTTTCTTGCCATCTATACGTTGGCTTTTGTCGGCAGGTTATTTCGCTTACGGCCATACCAACCTGAACACGCCCGATCTCGTCCGAACTCGGAAGCTAAGCAGGTTCGGGCCTGGTTAGTACTTGGATGGGAGACCGCCTGGGAATACCAGGTGCAGTAAGCATTTTGCACAGCAAGGAGGTGCTACTGATCCCTCATAAAACACCCCAAGTCTTTCAAACTAATGGCATTTGTTTCTTGCCATCTATACGTTGGCTTTTGTCGGCAGGTGATTTCGCTTACGGCCATACCAACCTGAACACGCCCGATCTCGTCCGATCTCGGAAGCTAAGCAGGTTCGGGCCTGGTTAGTACTTGGATGGGAGACCGCCTGGGAATACCAGGTGCAGTAAGCATTTTGCACAGCAAGGAGGTGCTACTGATCCCTCATAAAACACCCCAAGTCTTTCAAACTAATGGCATTTGTTTCTTGCCATCTATACGTTGGCTTTTGTCGGCAGGTTATTTCGCTTACGGCCATACCAACCTGAACACGCCCGATCTCGTCCGATCTCGGAAGCTAAGCAGGTTCGGGCCTGGTTAGTACTTGGATGGGAGACCGCCTGGGAATACCAGGTGCAGTAAGCATTTTGCACAGCAAGGAGGTGCTACTGATCCCTCATAAAACACCCCAAGTCTTTCAAACTAATGGCATTTGTTTCTTGCCATCTATACGTTGGCTTTTGTCGGCAGGTTATTTCGCTTACGGCCATACCAACCTGAACACGCCCGATCTCGTCCGATCTCGGAAGCTAAGCAGGTTCGGGCCTGGTTAGTACTTGGATGGGAGACCGCCTGGGAATACCAGGTGCAGTAAGCATTTTGCACAGCAAGGAGGTGCTACTGATCCCTCATAAAACACCCCAAGTCTTTCAAACTAATGGCATTTGTTTCTTGCCATCTATACGTTGGCTTTTGTCGGCAGGTTATTTCGCTTACGGCCATACCAACCTGAACACGCCCGATCTCGTCCGATCTCGGAAGCTAAGCAGGTTCGGGCCTGGTTAGTACTTGGATGGGAGACCGCCTGGGAATACCAGGTGCAGTAAGCATTTTGCACAGCAAGGAGGTGCTACTGATCCCTCATAAAACACCCCAAGTCTTTCAAACTAATGGCATTTGTTTCTTGCCATCTATACGTTGGCTTTTGTCGGCAGGTTATTTCGCTTACGGCCATACCAACCTGAACACGCCCGATCTCGTCCGATCTCGGAAGCTAAGCAGGTTCGGGCCTGGTTAGTACTTGGATGGGAGACCGCCTGGGAATACCAGGTGCAGTAAGCATTTTGCACAGCAAGGAGGTGCTACTGATCCCTCATAAAACACCCCAAGTCTTTCAAACTAATGGCATTTGTTTCTTGCCATCTATACGTTGGCTTTTGTCGGCAGGTTATTTCGCTTACGGCCATACCAACCTGAACACGCCCGATCTCGTCCGATCTCGGAAGCTAAGCAGGTTCGGGCCTGGTTAGTACTTGGATGGGAGACCGCCTGGGAATACCAGGTGCAGTAAGCATTTTGCACAGCAAGGAGGTGCTACTGATCCCTCATAAAACACCCCAAGTCTTTCAAACTAATGGCATTTGTTTCTTGCCATCTATACGTTGGCTTTTGTCGGCAGGTTATTTCGCTTACGGCCATACCAACCTGAACACGCCCGATCTCGTCCGATCTCGGAAGCTAAGCAGGTTCGGGCCTGGTTAGTACTTGGATGGGAGACCGCCTGGGAATACCAGGTGCAGTAAGCATTTTGCCCAGCAAGGAGGTGCTACTGATCCCTCATAAAACACCCCAAGTCTTTCAAACTAATGGCATTTGTTTCTTGCCATCTATACGTTGGCTTTTGTCGGCAGGTTATTTCGCTTACGGCCATACCAACCTGAACACGCCCGATCTCGTCCGATCTCGGAAGCTAAGCAGGTTCGGGCCTGGTTAGTACTTGGATGGGAGACCGCCTGGGACTACCAGGTGCAGTAAGCATTTTGCACAGCAAGGAGGTGCTACTGATCCCTCATAAAACACCCCAAGTCTTTCAAACTAATGGCATTTGTTTCTTGCCATCTATACGTTGGCTTTTGTCGGCAGGTTATTTCGCTTACGGCCATACCAACCTGAACACGCCCGATCTCGTCCGATCTCGGAAGCTAAGCAAGTTCGGGCCTGGTTAGTACTTGGATGGGAGACCGCCTGGGAATACCAGGTGCAGTAAGCATTTTGCACAGCAAGGAGGAGCTACTTATCCCTCATAAAACACCCCAAGTCTTTCAAACTAATGGCATTTGTTTCTTGCCATCTATACGTTGGCTTTTGTCGGCAGGTTAATTCGCTTACGGCCATACCAACCTGAACGCCCGATCTCGTCCGATCTCGGAAGCTAAGCAGGTTCGGGCCTGGTTAGTACTTGGATGGGAGACCGCCTGGGAATACCAGGTGCAGTAAGCATTTTGCACAGCAAGGAGGTGCTACTGATCCCTCATAAAACACCCCAAGTCTTTCAAACTAATGGCATTTGTTTCTTGCCATCTATACGTTGGCTTTTGTCGGCAGGTTATTTCGCTTACGGCCATACCAACCTGAACACGCCCGATCTCGTCCGATCTCGGAAGCTAAGCAGGTTTGGGCCTGGTTAGTACTTGGATGGGAGACCGCCTGGGAATACCAGGTGCAGTAAGCATTTTGCACAGCAAGGAGGTGCTACTGATCCCTCATAAAACACCCCAAGTCTTTCAAACTAATGGCATTTGTTTCTTGCCATCTATACGTTGGCTTTTGTCGGCAGGTTATTTCGCTTACGGCCATACCAACCTGAACACGCCCGATCTCGTCCGATCTCGGAAGCTAAGCAGGTTCGGGCCTGGTTAGTACTTGGATGGGAGACCGCCTGGGAATACCAGGTGCAGTAAGCATTTTGCACAGCAAGGAGGTGCTACTGATCCCTCATAAAACACCCCAAGTCTTTCAAACTAATGGCATTTGTTTCTTGCCATCTATACGTTGGCTTTTGTCAGCAGGTTATTTCGCTTACGGCCATACCAACCTGAACACGCCCGATCTCGTCCGATCACGGAAGCTAAGCAGGTTCGGGCCTGGTTAGTACTTGGATGGGAGACCGCCTGGGAATACCAGGTGCAGTAAGCATTTTGCACATCAAGGAGGTGCTACTGATCCCTCATAAAACACCCCAAGTCTTTCAAACTAATGGCATTTGTTTCTTGCCATCTATACGTTGGCTTTTGTCGGCAGGTTATTTCGCTTACGGCCATACCAACCTGAACACGCCCGATCTCGTCCGATCTCGGAAGCTAAGCAGGTTCGGGCCTGGTTAGTACTTGGATGGGAGACCGCCTGGGAATACCAGGTGCAGTAAGCATTTTGCACAGCAAGGAGGTGCTACTTATCCCTCATAAAACACCCCAAGTCTTTCAAACTAATGGCATTTGTTTCTTGCCATCTATACGTTGGCTTTTGTCGGCAGGTTATTTCGCTTACGGCCATACCAACCTGAACACGCCCGATCTCGTCCGATCTCGGAAGCTAAGCAGGTTCGGGCCTGGTTAGTACTTGGATGGGAGACCGCCTGGGAATACCAGGTGCAGTAAGCATTTTGCACAGCAAGGAGGTGCTACTTATCCCTCATAAAACACCCCAAGTCTTTCAAACTAATGGCATTTGTTTCTTGCCATCTATACGTTGGCTTTTGTCGGCAGGTTAATTCGCTTACGGCCATACCAACCTGAACGCCCGATCTCGTCCGATCTCGGAAGCTAAGCAGGTTCGGGCCTGGTTAGTACTTGGATGGGAGACCGCCTGGGAATACCAGGTGCAGTAAGCATTTTGCGCAGCAAGGAGGTGCTACTGATCCCTCATAACACACCCCAAGTCTTTCAAACTAATGGCATTTGTTTCTTGCCATCTATACGTTGGCTTTTGTCGGCAGGTTATTTCGCTTACGGCCATACCAACCTGAACACGCCCGATCTCGTCCGATCTCGGAAGCTAAGCAGGTTCGGGCCTGGTTAGTACTTGGATGGGAGACCGCCTGGGAATACCAGGTGCAGTAAGCATTTTGCACAGCAAGGAGGTGCTACTGATCCCTCATAAAACACCCCAAGTCTTTCAAACTAATGGCATTTGTTTCTTGCCATCTATACGTTGGCTTTTGTCGGCAGGTTATTTCGCTTACGGCCATACCAACCTGAACACGCCCGATCTCGTCCGATCTCGGAAGCTAAGCAGGTTCGGGCCTGGTTAGTACTTGGATGGGAGACCGCCTGGGAATACCAGGTGCAGTAAGCATTTTGCACAGCAAGGAGGTGCTACTGATCCC
>NC_140176.1:129422023-129467023 GCF_963971535.1 Notolepis coatsorum
CTGAACACGCCCGATCTCGTCCGATCTCGGAAGCTAAGCAGGTTCGGGCCTGGTTAGTACTTGGATGGGAGACCGCCTGGGAATACCAGGTGCAGTAAGCATTTTGCACAGCAAGGAGGTGCTACTGATCCCTCATAAAACACCCCAAGTCTTTCAAACTAATGGCATTTGTTTCTTGCCATCTATACGTTGGCTTTTGTCGGCAGGTTATTTCGCTTACGGCCATACCAACCTGAACACGCCCGATCTCGTCCGAACTCGGAAGCTAAGCAGGTTCGGGCCTGGTTAGTACTTGGATGGGAGACCGCCTGGGAATACCAGGTGCAGTAAGCATTTTGCACAGCAAGGAGGTGCTACTGATCCCTCATAAAACACCCCAAGTCTTTCAAACTAATGGCATTTGTTTCTTGCCATCTATACGTTGGCTTTTGTCGGCAGGTTATTTCGCTTACGGCCATACCAACCTGAACACGCCCGATCTCGTCCGATCTCGGAAGCTAAGCAGGTTCGGGCCTGGTTAGTACTTGGATGGGAGACCGCCTGGGAATACCAGGTGCAGTAAGCATTTTGCACAGCAAGGAGGTGCTACTGATCCCTCATAAAACACCCCAAGTCTTTCAAACTAATGGCATTTGTTTCTTGCCATCTATACGTTGGCTTTTGTCGGCACGTTATTTCGCTTACGGCCATACCAACCTGAACACGCCCGATCTCGTCTGATCTCGGAAGCTAAGCAGGTTCGGGCCTGGTTAGTACTTGGATGGGAGACCGCCTGGGAATACCAGGTGCAGTAAGCATTTTGCACAGCAAGGAGGTGCTACTGATCCCTCATAAAACACCCCAAGTCTTTCAAACTAATGGCATTTGTTTCTTGCCATCTATACGTTGGCTTTTGTCGGCAGGTTATTTCGCTTACGGCCATACCAACCTGAACACGCCCGATCTCGTCCGATCTCGGAAGCTAAGCAGGTTCGGGCCTGGTTAGTACTTGGATGGGAGACCGCCTGGGAATACCAGGTGCAGTAAGCATTTTGCACAGCAAGGAGGTGCTACTGATCCCTCATAAAACACCCCAAGTCTTTCAAACTAATGGCATTTGTTTCTTGCCATCTATACGTTGGCTTTTGTCGGCAGGTTATTTCGCTTACGGCCATACCAACCTGAACACGCCCGATCTCGTCCGATCTCGGAAGCTAAGCAGGTTCGGGCCTGGTTAGTACTTGGATGGGAGACCGCCTGGGAATACCAGGTGCAGTAAGCATTTTGCACAGCAAGGAGGTGCTACTGATCCCTCATAAAACACCCCAAGTCTTTCAAACTAATGGCATTTGTTTCTTGCCATCTATACGTTGGCTTTTGTCGGCAGGTTATTTCGCTTACGGCCATACCAACCTGAACACGCCCGATCTCGTCCGATCTCGGAAGCTAAGCAGGTTCGGGCCTGGTTAGTACTTGGATGGGAGACCGCCTGGGAATACCAGGTGCAGTAAGCATTTTGCACAGCAAGGAGGTGCTACTGATCCCTCATAAAACACCCCAAGTCTTTCAAACTAATGGCATTTGTTTCTTGCCATCTATACGTTGGCTTTTGTCGGCAGGTTATTTCGCTTACGGCCATACCAACCTGAACACGCCCGATCTCGTCCGATCTCGAAAGCTAAGCAGGTTCGGGCCTGGTTAGTACTTGGATGGGAGACCGCCTGGGAATACCAGGTGCAGTAAGCATTTTGCCCAGCAAGGAGGTGCTACTGATCCCTCATAAAACACCCCAAGTCTTTCAAACTAATGGCATTTGTTTCTTGCCATCTATACGTTGGCTTTTGTCGGCAGGTTATTTCGCTTACGGCCATACCAACCTGAACACGCCCGATCTCGTCCGATCTCGGAAGCTAAGCAGGTTCGGGCCTGGTTAGTACTTGGATGGGAGACCGCCTGGGAATACCAGGTGCAGTAAGCATTTTGCACAGCAAGGAGGTGCTACTGATCCCTCATAAAACACCCCAAGTCTTTCAAACTAATGGCATTTGTTTCTTGCCATCTATACGTTGGCTTTTGTCGGCAGGTTATTTCGCTTACGGCCATACCAACCTGAACACGCCCGATCTCGTCCGATCTCGGAAGCTAAGCAAGTTCGGGCCTGGTTAGTACTTGGATGGGAGACCGCCTGGGAATACCAGGTGCAGTAAGCATTTTTCACAGCAAGGAGGTGCTACTTATCCCTCATAAAACACCCCAAGTCTTTCAAACTAATGGCATTTGTTTCTTGCCATCTATACGTTGGCTTTTGTCGGCAGGTTAATTCGCTTACGGCCATACCAACCTGAACACGCCCGATCTCGTCCGATCTCGGAAGCTAAGCAGGTTCGGGCCTGGTTAGTACTTGGATGGGAGACCGCCTGGGAATACCAGGTGCAGTAAGCATTTTGCACAGCAAGGAGGTGCTACTGATCCCTCATAAAACACCCCAAGTCTTTCAAACTAATGGCATTTGTTTCTTGCCATCTATACGTTGGCTTTTGTCGGCAGGTTATTTCGCTTACGGCCATACCAACCTGAACACGCCCGATCTCGTCCGATCTCCGAAGCTAAGCAGGTTCGGGCCTGGTTAGTACTTGGATGGGAGACCGCCTGGGAATACCAGGTGCAGTAAGCATTTTGCACAGCAAGGAGGTGCTACTGATCCCTCATAAAACACCCCAAGTCTTTCAAACTAATGGCATTTGTTTCTTGCCATCTATACGTTGGCTTTTGTCGGCAGGTTATTTCGCTTACGGCCATACCAACCTGAACACGCCCGATCTCGTCCGATCTCGGAAGCTAAGCAGGTTCGGGCCTGGTTAGTACTTGGATGGGAGACCGCCTGGGAATACCAGGTGCAGTAAGCATTTTGCACAGCAAGGAGGTGCTACTGATCCCTCATAAAACACCCCAAGTCTTTCAAACTAATGGCATTTGTTTCTTGCCATCTATACGTTGGCTTTTGTCAGCAGGTTATTTCGCTTACGGCCATACCAACCTGAACACGCCCAATCTCGTCCGATCACGGAAGCTAAGCAGGTTCGGGCCTGGTTAGTACTTGGATGGGAGACCGCCTGGGAATACCAGGTGCAGTAAGCATTTTGCACAGCAAGGAGGTGCTACTGATCCCTCATAAAACACCCCAAGTCTTTCAAACTAATGGCATTTGTTTCTTGCCATCTATACGTTGGCTTTTGTCGGCAGGTTATTTCGCTTACGGCCATACCAACCTGAACACGCCCGATCTCGTCCGATCTCGGAAGCTAAGCAGGTTCGGGCCTGGTTAGTACTTGGATGGGAGACCGCCTGGGAATACCAGGTGCAGTAAGCATTTTGCACAGCAAGGAGGTGCTACTTATCCCTCATAAAACACCCCAAGTCTTTCAAACTAATGGCATTTGTTTCTTGCCATCTATACGTTGGCTTTTGTCGGCAGGTTATTTCGCTTACGGCCATACCAACCTGAACACGCCCGATCTCGTCCGATCTCGGAAGCTAAGCAGGTTCGGGCCTGGTTAGTACTTGGATGGGAGACCGCCTGGGAATACCAGGTGCAGTAAGCATTTTGCACAGCAAGGAGGTGCTACTTATCCCTCATAAAACACCCCAAGTCTTTCAAACTAATGGCATTTGTTTCTTGCCATCTATACGTTGGCTTTTGTCGGCAGGTTATTTCGCTTACGGCCATACCAACCTGAACACGCCCGATCTCGTCCGATCTCGGAAGCTAAGCAGGTTCGGGCCTGGTTAGTACTTGGATGGGAGACCGCCTGGGAATACCAGGTGCAGTAAGCATTTTGCACAGCAAGGAGGTGCTACTGATCCCTCATAAAACACCCCAAGTCTTTCAAACTAATGGCATTTGTTTCTTGCCATCTATACGTTGGCTTTTGTCGGCAGGTTATTTCGCTTACGGCCATACCAACCTGAACACGCCCGATCTCGTCCGATCTCGGAAGCTAAGCAGGTTCGGGCCTGGTTAGTACTTGGATGGGAGACCGCCTGGGAATACCAGGTGCAGTAAGCATTTTGCACAGCAAGGAGGTGCTACTTATCCCTCATAAAACACCCCAAGTCTTTCAAACTAATGGCATTTGTTTCTTGCCATCTATACGTTGGCTTTTGTCGGCAGGTTAATTCGCTTACGGCCATACCAACCTGAACGCCCGATCTCGTCCGATCTCGGAAGCTAAGCAGGTTCGGGCCTGGTTAGTACTTGGATGGGAGACCGCCTGGGAATACCAGGTGCAGTAAGCATTTTGCACAGCAAGGAGGTGCTACTGATCCCTCATAAAACACCCCAAGTCTTTCAAACTAATGGCATTTGTTTCTTGCCATCTATACGTTGGCTTTTGTCGGCAGGTTATTTCGCTTACGGCCATACCAACCTGAACACGCCCGATCTCGTCCGATCTCGGAAGCTAAGCAGGTTCGGGCCTGGTTAGTACTTGGATGGGAGACCGCCTGGGAATACCAGGTGCAGTAAGCATTTTGCACAGCAAGGAGGTGCTACTGATCCCTCATAAAACACCCCAAGTCTTTCAAACTAATGGCATTTGTTTCTTGCCATCTATACGTTGGCTTTTGTCGGCAGGTTATTTCGCTTACGGCCATACCAACCTGAACACGCCCGATCTCGTCCGATCTCGGAAGCTAAGCAGGTTCGGGCCTGGTTAGTACTTGGATGGGAGACCGCCTGGGAATACCAGGTGCAGTAAGCATTTTGCACAGCAAGGAGGTGCTACTTATCCCTCATAAAACACCCCAAGTCTTTCAAACTAATGGCATTTGTTTCTTGCCATCTATACGTTGGCTTTTGTCGGCAGGTTAATTCGCTTACGGCCATACCAACCTGAACGCCCGATCTCGTCCGATCTCGGAAGCTAAGCAGGTTCGGGCCTGGTTAGTACTTGGATGGGAGACCGCCTGGGAATACCAGGTGCAGTAAGCATTTTGCACAGCAAGGAGGTGCTACTGATCCCTCATAAAACACCCCAAGTCTTTCAAACTAATGGCATTTGTTTCTTGCCATCTATACGTTGGCTTTTGTCGGCAGGTTATTTCGCTTACGGCCATACCAACCTGAACACGCCCGATCTCGTCCGATCTCGGAAGCTAAGCAGGTTCGGGCCTGGTTAGTACTTGGATGGGAGACCGCCTGGGAATACCAGGTGCAGTAAGCATTTTGCACAGCAAGGAGGTGCTACTGATCCCTCATAAAACACCCCAAGTCTTTCAAACTAATGGCATTTGTTTCTTGCCATCTATACGTTGGCTTTTGTCGGCAGGTTATTTCGCTTACGGCCATACCAACCTGAACACGCCCGATCTCGTCCGATCTCGGAAGCTAAGCAGGTTCGGGCCTGGTTAGTACTTGGATGGGAGACCGCCTGGGAATACCAGCTGCAGTAAGCATTTTGCCCAGCAAGGAGGTGCTACTGATCCCTCATAAAACACCCCAAGTCTTTCAAACTAATGGCATTTGTTTCTTGCCATCTATACGTTGGCTTTTGTCGGCAGGTTATTTCGCTTACGGCCATACCAACCTGAACACGCCCGATCTCGTCCGATCTCGGAAGCTAAGCAGGTTCGGGCCTGGTTAGTACTTGGATGGGAGACCGCCTGGGAATACCAGGTGCAGTAAGCATTTTGCACAGCAAGGAGGTGCTACTGATCCCTCATAAAACACCCCAAGTCTTTCAAACTAATGGCATTTGTTTCTTGCCATCTATACGTTGGCTTTTGTCGGCAGGTTATTTCGCTTACGGCCATACCAACCTGAACACGCCCGATCTCGTCCGATCTCGGAAGCTAAGCAAGTTCGGGCCTGGTTAGTACTTGGATGGGAGACCGCCTGGGAATACCAGGTGCAGTAAGCATTTTGCACAGCAAGGAGGTGCTACTTATCCCTCATAAAACACCCCAAGTCTTTCAAACTAATGGCATTTGTTTCTTGCCATCTATACGTTGGCTTTTGTCGGCAGGTTAATTCGCTTACGGCCATACCAACCTGAACGCCCGATCTCGTCCGATCTCGGAAGCTAAGCAGGTTCGGGCCTGGTTAGTACTTGGATGGGAGACCGCCTGGGAATACCAGGTGCAGTAAGCATTTTGCACAGCAAGGAGGTGCTACTGATCCCTCATAAAACACCCCAAGTCTTTCAAACTAATGGCATTTGTTTCTTGCCATCTATACGTTGGCTTTTGTCGGCAGGTTATTTCGCCTACGGCCATACCAACCTGAACACGCCCGATCTCGTCCGATCTCGGAAGCTAAGCAGGTTCGGGCCTGGTTAGTACTTGGATGGGAGACCGCCTGGGAATACCAGGTGCAGTAAGCATTTTGCACAGCAAGGAGGTGCTACTGATCCCTCATAAAACACCCCAAGTCTTTCAAACTAATGGCATTTGTTTCTTGCCATCTATACGTTGGCTTTTGTCGGCAGGTTATTTCGCTTACGGCCATACCAACCTGAACACGCCCGATCACGTCCGATCTCGGAAGCTAAGCAGGTTCGGGCCTGGTTAGTACTTGGATGGGAGACCGCCTGGGAATACCAGGTGCAGTAAGCATTTTGCACAGCAAGGAGGTGCTACTGATCCCTCATAAAACACCCCAAGTCTTTCAAACTAATGGCATTTGTTTCTTGCCATCTATACGTTGGCTTTTGTCAGCAGGTTATTTCGCTTACGGCCATACCAACCTGAACACGCCCGATCTCGTCCGATCACGGAAGCTAAGCAGGTTCGGGCCTGGTTAGTACTTGGATGGGAGACCGCCTGGGAATACCAGGTGCAGTAAGCATTTTGCACAGCAAGGAGGTGCTACTGATCCCTCATAAAACACCCCAAGTCTTTCAAACTAATGGCATTTGTTTCTTGCCATCTATACGTTGGCTTTTGTCGGCAGGTTATTTCGCTTACGGCCATACCAACCTGAACACGCCCGATCTCGTCCGATCTCGGAAGCTAAGCAGGTTCGGGCCTGTTTAGTACTTGGATGGGAGACCGCCTGGGAATACCAGGTGCAGTAAGCATTTTGCACAGCAAGGAGGTGCTACTTATCCCTCATAAAACACCCCAAGTCTTTCAAACTAATGGCATTTGTTTCTTGCCATCTATACGTTGGCTTTTGTCGGCAGGTTATTTCGCTTACGGCCATACCAACCTGAACACGCCCGATCTCGTCCGATCTCGGAAGCTAAGCAGGTTCGGGCCTGGTTAGTACTTGGATGGGAGACCGCCTGGGAATACCAGGTGCAGTAAGCATTTTGCACAGCAAGGAGGTGCTACTTATCCCTCATAAAACACCCCAAGTCTTTCAAACTAATGGCATTTGTTTCTTGCCATCTATACGTTGGCTTTTGTCGGCAGGTTATTTCGCTTACGGCCATACCAACCTGAACACGCCCGATCTCGTCCGATCTCGGAAGCTAAGCAGGTTCGGGCCTGGTTAGTACTTGGATGGGAGACCGCCTGGGAATACCAGGTGCAGTAAGCATTTTGCACAGCAAGGAGGTGCTACTGATCCCTCATAAAACACCCCAAGTCTTTCAAACTAATGGCATTTGTTTCTTGCCATCTATACGTTGGCTTTTGTCGGCAGGTTATTTCGCGTACGGCCATACCAACCTGAACACGCCCGATCTCGTCCGATCTCGGAAGCTAAGCAGGTTCGGGCCTGGTTAGTACTTGGATGGGAGACCGCCTGGGAATACCAGGTGCAGTAAGCATTTTGCACAGCAAGGAGGTGCTACTGATCCCTCATAAAACACCCCAAGTCTTTCAAACTAATGGCATTTGTTTCTTGCCATCTATACGTTGGCTTTTGTCGGCAGGTTATTTCGCTTACGGCCATACCAACCTGAACACGCCCGATCTCGTCCGATCTCGGAAGCTAAGCAGGTTCGGGCCTGGTTAGTACTTGGATGGGAGACCGCCTGGGAATACCAGGTGCAGTAAGCATTTTGCACAGCAAGGAGGTGCTACTGATCCCTCATAAAACACCCCAAGTCTTTCAAACTAATGGCATTTGTTTCTTGCCATCTATACGTTGGCTTTTGTCGGCAGGTTATTTCGCTTACGGCCATACCAACCTGAACACGCCCGATCTCGTCCGATCTCGGAAGCTAAGCAGGTTCGGGCCTGGTTAGTACTTGGATGGGAGACCGCCTGGGAATACCAGGTGCAGTAAGCATTTTGCACAGCAAGGAGGTGCTACTGATCCCTCATAAAACACCCCAAGTCTTTCAAACTAATGGCATTTGTTTCTTGCCATCTATACGTTGGCTTTTGTCGGCAGGTTATTTCGCTTACGGCCATACCAACCTGAACACGCCCGATCTCGTCCGATCTCGGAAGCTAAGCAGGTTCGGGCCTGGTTAGTACTTGGATGGGAGACCGCCTGGGAATACCAGGTGCAGTAAGCATTTTGCACAGCAAGGAGGTGCTACTGATCCCTCATAAAACACCCCAAGTCTTTCAAACTAATGGCATTTGTTTCTTGCCATCTATACGTTGGCTTTTGTCGGCAGGTTATTTCGCTTACGGCCATACCAACCTGAACACGCCCGATCTCGTCCGATCTCGGAAGCTAAGCAGGTTCGGGCCTGGTTAGTACTTGGATGGGAGACCGCCTGGGAATACCAGGTGCAGTAAGCATTTTGCACAGCAAGGAGGTGCTACTGATCCCTCATAAAACACCCCAAGTCTTTCAAACTAATGGCATTTGTTTCTTGCCATCTATACGTTGGCTTTTGTCGGCAGGTGATTTCGCTTACGGCCATACCAACCTGAACACGCCCGATCTCGTCCGATCTCGGAAGCTAAGCAGGTTCGGGCCTGGTTAGTACTTGGATGGGAGACCGCCTGGGAATACCAGGTGCAGTAAGCATTTTGCACAGCAAGGAGGTGCTACTGATCCCTCATAAAACACCCCAAGTCTTTCAAACTAATGGCATTTGTTTCTTGCCATCTATACGTTGGCTTTTGTCGGCAGGTTATTTCGCTTACGGCCATACCAACCTGAACACGCCCGATCTCGTCCGATCTCGGAAGCTAAGCAGGTTCGGGCCTGGTTAGTACTTGGATGGGAGACCGCCTGGGAATACCAGGTGCAGTAAGCATTTTGCACAGCAAGGAGGTGCTACTGATCCATAAAACACCCCAAGTCTTTCAAACTAATGGCATTTGTTTCTTGCCATCTATACGTTGGCTTTTGTCGGCAGGTTATTTCGCTTACGGCCATACCAACCTGAACACGCCCGATCTCGTCCGATCTCGGAAGCTAAGCAGGTTCGGGCCTGGTTAGTACTTGGATGGGAGACCGCCTGGGAATACCAGGTGCAGTAAGCATTTTGCACAGCAAGGAGGTGCTACTGATCCCTCATAAAACACCCCAAGTCTTTCAAACTAATGGCATTTGTTTCTTGCCATCTATACGTTGGCTTTTGTCGGCAGGTTATTTCGCTTACGGCCATACCAACCTGAACACGCCCGATCTCGTCCGATCTCGGAAGCTAAGCAGGTTCGGGCCTGGTTAGTACTTGGATGGGAGACCGCCTGGGAATACCAGGTGCAGTAAGCATTTTGCACAGCAAGGAGGTGCTACTTATCCCTCATAAAACACCCCAAGTCTTTCAAACTAATGGCATTTGTTTCTTGCCATCCATACGTTGGCTTTTGTCGGCAGGTTAATTCGCTTACGGCCATACCAACCTGAACGCCCGATCTCGTCCGATCTCGGAAGCTAAGCAGGTTCGGGCCTGGTTAGTACTTGGATGGGAGACCGCCTGGGAATACCAGGTGCAGTAAGCATTTTGCACAGCAAGGAGGTGCTACTGATCCCTCATAAAACACCCCAAGTCTTTCAAACTAATGGCATTTGTTTCTTGCCATCTATACGTTGGCTTTTGTCGGCAGGTTATTTCGCTTACGGCCATACCAACCTGAACACGCCCGATCTCGTCCGATCTCGGAAGCTAAGCAGGTTCGGGCCTGGTTAGTACTTGGATGGGAGACCGCCTGGGAATACCAGGTGCAGTAAGCATTTTGCACAGCAAGGAGGTGCTACTGATCCCTCATAAAACACCCCAAGTCTTTCAAACTAATGGCATTTGTTTCTTGCCATCTATACGTTGGCTTTTGTCGGCAGGTTATTTCGCTTACGGCCATACCAACCTGAACACGCCCGATCTCGTCCGATCTCGGAAGCTAAGCAGGTTCGGGCCTGGTTAGTACTTGGATGGGAGACCGCCTGGGAATACCAGGTGCAGTAAGCATTTTGCACAGCAAGGAGGTGCTACTGATCCCTCATAAAACACCCCAAGTCTTTCAAACTAATGGCATTTGTTTCTTGCCATCTATACGTTGGCTTTTGTCAGCAGGTTATTTCGCTTACGGCCATACCAACCTGAACACGCCCGATCTCGTCCGATCTCGGAAGCTAAGCAGGTTCGGGCCTGGTTAGTACTTGGATGGGAGACCGCCTGGGAATACCAGGTGCAGTAAGCATTTTGCACAGCAAGGAGGTGCTACTGATCCCTCATAAAACACCCCAAGTCTTTCAAACTAATGGCATTTGTTTCTTGCCATCTATACGTTGGCTTTTGTCGGCAGGTTATTTCGCTTACGGCCATACCAACCTGAACACGCCCGATCTCGTCCGATCTCGGAAGCTAAGCAGGTTCGGGCCTGGTTAGTACTTGGATGGGAGACCGCCTGGGAATACCAGGTGCAGTAAGCATTTTGCACAGCAAGGAGGTGCTACTTATCCCTCATAAAACACCCAAAGTCTTTCAAACTAATGGCATTTGTTTCTTGCCATCTATACGTTGGCTTTTGTCGGCAGGTTATTTCGCTTACGGCCATACCAACCTGAACACGCCCGATCTCGTCCGATCTCGGAAGCTAAGCAGGTTCGGGCCTGGTTAGTACTTGGATGGGAGACCGCCTGGGAATACCAGGTGCAGTAAGCATTTTGCACAGCAAGGAGGTGCTACTTATCCCTCATAAAACACCCCAAGTCTTTCAAACTAATGGCATTTGTTTCTTGCCATCTATACGTTGGCTTTTGTCGGCAGGTTATTTCGCTTACGGCCATGCCAACCTGAACACGCCCGATCTCGTCCGATCTCGGAAGCTAAGCAGGTTCGGGCCTGGTTAGTACTTGGATGGGAGACCGCCTGGGAATACCAGGTGCAGTAAGCATTTTGCACAGCAAGGAGGTGCTACTGATCCCTCATAAAACACCCCAAGTCTTTCAAACTAATGGCATTTGTTTCTTGCCATCTATACGTTGGCTTTTGTCGGCAGGTTATTTCGCTTACGGCCATACCAACCTGAACACGCCCGATCTCGTCCGATCTCGGAAGCTAAGCAGGTTCGGGCCTGGTTAGTACTTGGATGGGAGACCGCCTGGGAATACCAGGTGCAGTAAGCATTTTGCACAGCAAGGAGGTGCTACTGATCCCTCATAAAACACCCCAAGTCTTTCAAACTAATGGCATTTGTTTCTTGCCATCTATACGTTGGCTTTTGTCGGCAGGTTATTTCGCTTACGGCCATACCAACCTGAACACGCCCGATCTCGTCCGAACTCGGAAGCTAAGCAGGTTCGGGCCTGGTTAGTACTTGGATGGGAGACCGCCTGGGAATACCAGGTGCAGTAAGCATTTTGCACAGCAAGGAGGTGCTACTGATCCCTCATAAAACACCCCAAGTCTTTCAAACTAATGGCATTTGTTTCTTGCCATCTATACGTTGGCTTTTGTCGGCAGGTGATTTCGCTTACGGCCATACCAACCTGAACACGCCCGATCTCGTCCGATCTCGGAAGCTAAGCAGGTTCGGGCCTGGTTAGTACTTGGATGGGAGACCGCCTGGGAATACCAGGTGCAGTAAGCATTTTGCACAGCAAGGAGGTGCTACTGATCCCTCATAAAACACCCCAAGTCTTTCAAACTAATGGCATTTGTTTCTTGCCATCTATACGTTGGCTTTTGTCGGCAGGTTATTTCGCTTACGGCCATACCAACCTGAACACGCCCGATCTCGTCCGATCTCGGAAGCTAAGCAGGTTCGGGCCTGGTTAGTACTTGGATGGGAGACCGCCTGGGAATACCAGGTGCAGTAAGCATTTTGCACAGCAAGGAGGTGCTACTGATCCCTCATAAAACACCCCAAGTCTTTCAAACTAATGGCATTTGTTTCTTGCCATCTATACGTTGGCTTTTGTCGGCAGGTTATTTCGCTTACGGCCATACCAACCTGAACACGCCCGATCTCGTCCGATCTCGGAAGCTAAGCAGGTTCAGGCCTGGTTAGTACTTGGATGGGAGACCGCCTGGGAATACCAGGTGCAGTAAGCATTTTGCACAGCAAGGAGGTGCTACTGATCCCTCATAAAACACCCCAAGTCTTTCAAACTAATGGCATTTGTTTCTTGCCATCTATACGTTGGCTTTTGTCGGCAGGTTATTTCGCTTACGGCCATACCAACCTGAACACGCCCGATCTCGTCCGATCTCGGAAGCTAAGCAGGTTCGGGCCTGGTTAGTACTTGGATGGGAGACCGCCTGGGAATACCAGGTGCAGTAAGCATTTTGCACAGCAAGGAGGTGCTACTGATCCCTCATAAAACACCCCAAGTCTTTCAAACTAATGGCATTTGTTTCTTGCCATCTATACGTTGGCTTTTGTCGGCAGGTTATTTCGCTTACGGCCATACCAACCTGAACACGCCCGATCTCGTCCGATCTCGGAAGCTAAGCAGGTTCGGGCCTGGTTAGTACTTGGATGGGAGACCGCCTGGGAATACCAGGTGCAGTAAGCATTTTGCACAGCAAGGAGGTGCTACTGATCCCTCATAAACACCCCAAGTCTTTCAAACTAATGGCATTTGTTTCTTGCCATCTATACGTTGGCTTTTGTCGGCAGGTTATTTCGCTTACGGCCATACCAACCTGAACACGCCCGATCTCGTCCGATCTCGGAAGCTAAGCAGGTTCGGGCCTGGTTAGTACTTGGATGGGAGACCGCCTGGGAATACCAGGTGCAGTAAGCATTTTGCCCAGCAAGGAGGTGCTACTGATCCCTCATAAAACACCCCAAGTCTTTCAAACTAATGGCATTTGTTTCTTGCCATCTATACGTTGGCTTTTGTCGGCAGGTTATTTCGCTTACGGCCATACCAACCTGAACACGCCCGATCTCGTCCGATCTCGGAAGCTAAGCAGGTTCGGGCCTGGTTAGTACTTGGATGGGAGACCGCCTGGGAATACCAGGTGCAGTAAGCATTTTGCACAGCAAGGAGGTGCTACTGATCCCTCATAAAACACCCCAAGTCTTTCAAACTAATGGCATTTGTTTCTTGCCATCTATACGTTGGCTTTTGTCGGCAGGTTATTTCGCTTACGGCCATACCAACCTGAACACGCCCGATCTCGTCCGATCTCGGAAGCTAAGCAAGTTCGGGCCTGGTTAGTACTTGGATGGGAGACCGCCTGGGAATACCAGGTGCAGTAAGCATTTTGCACAGCAAGGAGGTGCTACTTATCCCTCATAAAACACCCCAAGTCTTTCAAACTAATGGCATTTGTTTCTTGCCATCTATACGTTGGCTTTTGTCGGCAGGTTAATTCGCTTACGGCCATACCAACCTGAACGCCCGATCTCGTCCGATCTCGGAAGCTAAGCAGGTTCGGGCCTGGTTAGTACTTGGATGGGAGACCGCCTGGGAATACCAGGTGCAGTAAGCATTTTGCACAGCAAGGAGGTGCTACTGATCCCTCATAAAACACCCCAAGTCTTTCAAACTAATGGCATTTGTTTCTTGCCATCTATACGTTGGCTTTTGTCGGCAGGTTATTTCGCTTACGGCCATACCAACCTGAACACGCCCGATCTCGTCCGATCTCGGAAGCTAAGCAGGTTCGGGCCTGGTTAGTACTTGGATGGGAGACCGCCTGGGAATACCAGGTGCAGTAAGCATTTTGCACAGCAAGGAGGTGCTACTGATCCCTCATAAAACACCCCAAGTCTTTCAAACTAATGGCATTTGTTTCTTGCCATCTATACGTTGGCTTTTGTCGGCAGGTTATTTAGCTTACGGCCATACCAACCTGAACACGCCCGATCTCGTCCGATCTCGGAAGCTAAGCAGGTTCGGGCCTGGTTAGTACTTGGATGGGAGACCGCCTGTGAATACCAGGTGCAGTAAGCATTTTGCACAGCAAGGAGGTGCTACTGATCCCTCATAAAACACCCCAAGTCTTTCAAACTAATGGCATTTGTTTCTTGCCATCTATACGTTGGCTTTTGTCAGCAGGTTATTTCGCTTACGGCCATACCAACCTGAACACGCCCGATCTCGTCCGATCTCGGAAGCTAAGCAGGTTCGGGCCTGGTTAGTACTTGGATGGGAGACCGCCTGGGAATACCAGGTGCAGTAAGCATTTTGCACAGCAAGGAGGTGCTACTTATCCCTCATAAAACACCCAAAGTCTTTCAAACTAATGGCATTTGTTTCTTGCCATCTATACGTTGGCTTTTGTCGGCAGGTTATTTCGCTTACGGCCATACCAACCTGAACACGCCCGATCTCGTCCGATCTCGGAAGCTAAGCAGGTTCGGGCCTGGTTAGTACTTGGATGGGAGACCGCCTGGGAATACCAGGTGCAGTAAGCATTTTGCACAGCAAGGAGGTGCTACTTATCCCTCATAAAACACCCCAAGTCTTTCAAACTAATGGCATTTGTTTCTTGCCATCTATACGTTGGCTTTTGTCGGCAGGTTATTTCGCTTACGGCCATACCAACCTGAACACGCCCGATCTCGTCCGATCTCGGAAGCTAAGCAGGTTCGGGCCTGGTTAGTACTTGGATGGGAGACCGCCTGGGAATACCAGGTGCAGTAAGCATTTTGCACAGCAAGGAGGTGCTACTGATCCCTCATAAAACACCCCAAGTCTTTCAAACTAATGGCATTTGTTTCTTGCCATCTATACGTTGGCTTTTGTCGGCAGGTTATTTTGCTTACGGCCATACCAACCTGAACACGCCCGATCTCGTCCGATCTCGGAAGCTAAGCAGGTTCGGGCCTGGTTAGTACTTGGATGGGAGACCGCCTGGGAATACCAGGTGCAGTAAGCATTTTGCACAGCAAGGAGGTGCTACTTATCCCTCATAAAACACCCCAAGTCTTTCAAACTAATGGCATTTGTTTCTTGCCATCTATACGTTGGCTTTTGTCGGCAGGTTAATTCGCTTACGGCCATACCAACCTGAACGCCCGATCTCGTCCGATCTCGGAAGCTAAGCAGGTTCGGGCCTGGTTAGTACTTGGATGGGAGACCGCCTGGGAATACCAGGTGCAGTAAGCATTTTGCACAGCAAGGAGGTGCTACTGATCCCTCATAAAACACCCCAAGTCTTTCAAACTAATGGCATTTGTTTCTTGCCATCTATACGTTGGTTTTTGTCGGCAGGTTATTTCGCTTACGGCCATACCAACCTGAACACGCCCGATCTCGTCCGATCTCGGAAGCTAAGCAGGTTCGGGCCTGGTTAGTACTTGGATGGGAGACCGCCTGGGAATACCAGGTGCAGTAAGCATTTTGCACAGCAAGGAGGTGCTACTGATCCCTCATAAAACACCCCAAGTCTTTCAAACTAATGGCATTTGTTTCTTGCCATCTATACGTTGGCTTTTGTCGGCAGGTTATTTCGCTTACCGCCATACCAACCTGAACACGCCCGATCTCGTCCGATCTCGGAAGCTAAGCAGGTTCGGGCCTGGTTAGTACTTGGATGGGAGACCGCCTGGGAATACCAGGTGCAGTAAGCATTTTGCACAGCAAGGAGGTGCTACTTATCCCTCATAAAACACCCAAAGTCTTTCAAACTAATGGCATTTGTTTCTTGCCATCTATACGTTGGCTTTTGTCGGCAGGTTATTTCGCTTACGGCCATACCAACCTGAACACGCCCGATCTCGTCCGATCTCGGAAGCTAAGCAGGTTCGGGCCTGGTTAGTACTTGGATGGGAGACCGCCTGGGAATACCAGGTGCAGTAAGCATTTTGCACAGCAAGGAGGTGCTACTTATCCCTCATAAAACACCCCAAGTCTTTCAAACTAATGGCATTTGTTTCTTGCCATCTATACGTTGGCTTTTGTCGGCAGGTTATTTCGCTTACGGCCATACCAACCTGAACACGCCCGATCTCGTCCGATCTCGGAAGCTAAGCAGGTTCGGGCCTGGTTAGTACTTGGATGGGAGACCGCCTGGGAATACCAGGTGCAGTAAGCATTTTGCACAGCAAGGAGGTGCTACTGATCCCTCATAAAACACCCCAAGTCTTTCAAACTAATGGCATTTGTTTCTTGCCATCTATACGTTGGCTTTTGTCGGCAGGTTATTTCGCTTACGGCCATACCAACCTGAACACGCCCGATCTCGTCCGATCTCGGAAGCTAAGCAGGTTCGGGCCTGGTTAGTACTTGGATGGGAGACCGCCTGGGAATACCAGGTGCAGTAAGCATTTTGCACAGCAAGGAGGTGCTACTGATCCCTCATAAAACACCCCAAGTCTTTCAAACTAATGGCATTTGTTTCTTGCCATCTATACGTTGGCTTTTGTCGGCAGGTTATTTCGCTTACGGCCATACCAACCTGAACACGCCCGATCTCGTCCGAACTCGGAAGCTAAGCAGGTTCGGGCCTGGTTAGTACTTGGATGGGAGACCGCCTGGGAATACCAGGTGCAGTAAGCATTTTGCACAGCAAGGAGGTGCTACTGATCCCTCATAAAACACCCCAAGTCTTTCAAACTAATGGCATTTGTTTCTTGCCATCTATACGTTGGCTTTTGTCGGCAGGTGATTTCGCTTACGGCCATACCAACCTGAACACGCCCGATCTCGTCCGATCTCGGAAGCTAAGCAGGTTCGGGCCTGGTTAGTACTTGGATGGGAGACCGCCTGGGAATACCAGGTGCAGTAAGCATTTTGCACAGCAAGGAGGTGCTACTGATCCCTCATAAAACACCCCAAGTCTTTCAAACTAATGGCATTTGTTTCTTGCCATCTATACGTTGGCTTTTGTCGGCAGGTTATTTCGCTTACGGCCATACCAACCTGAACACGCCCGATCTCGTCCGATCTCGGAAGCTAAGCAGGTTCGGGCCTGGTTAGTACTTGGATGGGAGACCGCCTGGGAATACCAGGTGCAGTAAGCATTTTGCACAGCAAGGAGGTGCTACTGATCCCTCATAAAACACCCCAAGTCTTTCAAACTAATGGCATTTGTTTCTTGCCATCTATACGTTGGCTTTTGTCGGCAGGTTATTTCGCTTACGGCCATACCAACCTGAACACGCCCGATCTCGTCCGATCTCGGAAGCTAAGCAGGTTCGGGCCTGGTTAGTACTTGGATGGGAGACCGCCTGGGAATACCAGGTGCAGTAAGCATTTTGCACAGCAAGGAGGTGCTACTGATCCCTCATAAAACACCCCAAGTCTTTCAAACTAATGGCATTTGTTTCTTGCCATCTATACGTTGGCTTTTGTCGGCAGGTTATTTCGCTTACGGCCATACCAACCTGAACACGCCCGATCTCGTCCGATCTCGGAAGCTAAGCAGGTTCGGGCCTGGTTAGTACTTGGATGGGAGACCGCCTGGGAATACCAGGTGCAGTAAGCATTTTGCACAGCAAGGAGGTGCTACTTATCCCTCATAAAACACCCAAAGTCTTTCAAACTAATGGCATTTGTTTCTTGCCATCTATACGTTGGCTTTTGTCGGCAGGTTATTTCGCTTACGGCCATACCAACCTGAACACGCCCGATCTCGTCCGATCTCGGAAGCTAAGCAGGTTCGGGCCTGGTTAGTACTTGGATGGGAGACCGCCTGGGAATACCAGGTGCAGTAAGCATTTTGCACAGCAAGGAGGTGCTACTTATCCCTCATAAAACACCCCAAGTCTTTCAAACTAATGGCATTTGTTTCTTGCCATCTATACGTTGGCTTTTGTCGGCAGGTTATTTCGCTTACGGCCATACCAACCTGAACACGCCCGATCTCGTCCGATCTCGGAAGCTAAGCAGGTTCGGGCCTGGTTAGTACTTGGATGGGAGACCGCCTGGGAATACCAGGTGCAGTAAGCATTTTGCACAGCAAGGAGGTGCTACTGATCCCTCATAAAACACCCCAAGTCTTTCAAACTAATGGCATTTGTTTCTTGCCATCTATACGTTGGCTTTTGTCGGCAGGTTATTTCGCTTACGGCCATACCAACCTGAACACGCCCGATCTCGTCCGATCTCGGAAGCTAAGCAGGTTCGGGCCTGGTTAGTACTTGGATGGGAGACCGCCTGGGAATACCAGGTGCAGTAAGCATTTTGCACAGCAAGGAGGTGCTACTGATCCCTCATAAAACACCCCAAGTCTTTCAAACTAATGGCATTTGTTTCTTGCCATCTATACGTTGGCTTTTGTCGGCAGGTTATTTCGCTTACGGCCATACCAACCTGAACACGCCCGATCTCGTCCGAACTCGGAAGCTAAGCAGGTTCGGGCCTGGTTAGTACTTGGATGGGAGACCGCCTGGGAATACCAGGTGCAGTAAGCATTTTGCACAGCAAGGAGGTGCTACTGATCCCTCATAAAACACCCCAAGTCTTTCAAACTAATGGCATTTGTTTCTTGCCATCTATACGTTGGCTTTTGTCGGCAGGTGATTTCGCTTACGGCCATACCAACCTGAACACGCCCGATCTCGTCCGATCTCGGAAGCTAAGCAGGTTCGGGCCTGGTTAGTACTTGGATGGGAGACCGCCTGGGAATACCAGGTGCAGTAAGCATTTTGCACAGCAAGGAGGTGCTACTGATCCCTCATAAAACACCCCAAGTCTTTCAAACTAATGGCATTTGTTTCTTGCCATCTATACGTTGGCTTTTGTCGGCAGGTTATTTCGCTTACGGCCATACCAACCTGAACACGCCCGATCTCGTCCGATCTCGGAAGCTAAGCAGGTTCGGGCCTGGTTAGTACTTGGATGGGAGACCGCCTGGGAATACCAGGTGCAGTAAGCATTTTGCACAGCAAGGAGGTGCTACTGATCCCTCATAAAACACCCCAAGTCTTTCAAACTAATGGCATTTGTTTCTTGCCATCTATACGTTGGCTTTTGTCGGCAGGTTATTTCGCTTACGGCCATACCAACCTGAACACGCCCGATCTCGTCCGATCTCGGAAGCTAAGCAGGTTCAGGCCTGGTTAGTACTTGGATGGGAGACCGCCTGGGAATACCAGGTGCAGTAAGCATTTTGCACAGCAAGGAGGTGCTACTGATCCCTCATAAAACACCCCAAGTCTTTCAAACTAATGGCATTTGTTTCTTGCCATCTATACGTTGGCTTTTGTCGGCAGGTTATTTCGCTTACGGCCATACCAACCTGAACACGCCCGATCTCGTCCGATCTCGGAAGCTAAGCAGGTTCGGGCCTGGTTAGTACTTGGATGGGAGACCGCCTGGGAATACCAGGTGCAGTAAGCATTTTGCACAGCAAGGAGGTGCTACTGATCCCTCATAAAACACCCCAAGTCTTTCAAACTAATGGCATTTGTTTCTTGCCATCTATACGTTGGCTTTTGTCGGCAGGTTATTTCGCTTACGGCCATACCAACCTGAACACGCCCGATCTCGTCCGATCTCGGAAGCTAAGCAGGTTCGGGCCTGGTTAGTACTTGGATGGGAGACCGCCTGGGAATACCAGGTGCAGTAAGCATTTTGCACAGCAAGGAGGTGCTACTGATCCCTCATAAAACACCCCAAGTCTTTCAAACTAATGGCATTTGTTTCTTGCCATCTATACGTTGGCTTTTGTCGGCAGGTTATTTCGCTTACGGCCATACCAACCTGAACACGCCCGATCTCGTCCGATCTCGGAAGCTAAGCAGGTTCGGGCCTGGTTAGTACTTGGATGGGAGACCGCCTGGGAATACCAGGTGCAGTAAGGATTTTGCCCAGCAAGGAGGTGCTACTGATCCCTCATAAAACACCCCAAGTCTTTCAAACTAATGGCATTTGTTTCTTGCCATCTATACGTTGGCTTTTGTCGGCAGGTTATTTCGCTTACGGCCATACCAACCTGAACACGCCCGATCTCGTCCGATCTCGGAAGCTAAGCAGGTTCGGGCCTGGTTAGTACTTGGATGGGAGACCGCCTGGGAATACCAGGTGCAGTAAGCATTTTGCACAGCAAGGAGGTGCTACTGATCCCTCATAAAACACCCCAAGTCTTTCAAACTAATGGCATTTGTTTCTTGCCATCTATACGTTGGCTTTTGTCGGCAGGTTATTTCGCTTACGGCCATACCAACCTGAACACGCCCGATCTCGTCCGATCTCGGAAGCTAAGCAAGTTCGGGCCTGGTTAGTACTTGGATGGGAGACCGCCTGGGAATACCAGGTGCAGTAAGCATTTTGCACAGCAAGGAGGTGCTACTTATCCCTCATAAAACACCCCAAGTCTTTCAAACTAATGGCATTTGTTTCTTGCCATCTATACGTTGGCTTTTGTCGGCAGGTTAATTCGCTTACGGCCATACCAACCTGAACGCCCGATCTCGTCCGATCTCGGAAGCTAAGCAGGTTCGGGCCTGGTTAGTACTTGGATGGGAGACCGCCTGGGAATACCAGGTGCAGTAAGCATTTTGCACAGCAAGGAGGTGCTACTGATCCCTCATAAAACACCCCAAGTCTTTCAAACTAATGGCATTTGTTTCTTGCCATCTATACGTTGGCTTTTGTCGGCAGGTTATTTCGCTTACGGCCATACCAACCTGAACACGCCCGATCTCGTCCGATCTCGGAAGCTAAGCAGGTTCGGGCCTGGTTAGTACTTGGATGGGAGACCGCCTGGGAATACCAGGTGCAGTAAGCATTTTGCACAGCAAGGAGGTGCTACTGATCCCTCATAAAACACCCCAAGTCTTTCAAACTAATGGCATTTGTTTCTTGCCATCTATACGTTGGCTTTTGTCGGCAGGTTATTTCGCTTACGGCCATACCAACCTGAACACGCCCGATCTCGTCCGATCTCGGAAGCTAAGCAGGTTCGGGCCTGGTTAGTACTTGGATGGGAGACCGCCTGGGAATACCAGGTGCAGTAAGCATTTTGCACAGCAAGGAGGTGCTACTGATCCCTCATAAAACACCCCAAGTCTTTCAAACTAATGGCATTTGTTTCTTGCCATCTATACGTTGGCTTTTGTCAGCAGGTTATTTCGCTTACGGCCATACCAACCTGAACACGCCCGATCTCGTCCGATCACGGAAGCTAAGCAGGTTCGGGCCTGGTTAGTACTTGGATGGGAGACCGCCTGGGAATACCAGGTGCAGTAAGCATTTTGCACAGCAAGGAGGTGCTACTGATCCCTCATAAAACACCCCAAGTCTTTCAAACTAATGGCATTTGTTTCTTGCCATCTATACGTTGGCTTTTGTCGGCAGGTTATTTCGCTTACGGCCATACCAACCTGAACGCGCCCGATCTCGTCCGATCTCGGAAGCTAAGCAGGTTCGGGCCTGGTTAGTACTTGGATGGGAGACCGCCTGGGAATACCAGGTGCAGTAAGCATTTTGCACAGCAAGGAGGTGCTACTTATCCCTCATAAAACACCCCAAGTCTTTCAAACTAATGGCATTTGTTTCTTGCCATCTATACGTTGGCTTTTGTCGGCAGGTTATTTCGCTTACGGCCATACCAACCTGAACACGCCCGATCTCGTCCGATCTCGGAAGCTAAGCAGGTTCGGGCCTGGTTAGTACTTGGATGGGAGACCGCCTGGGAATACCAGGTGCAGTAAGCATTTTGCACAGCAAGGAGGTGCTACTTATCCCTCATAAAACACCCCAAGTCTTTCAAACTAATGGCATTTGTTTCTTGCCATCTATACGTTGGCTTTTGTCGGCAGGTTATTTCGCTTACGGCCATACCAACCTGAACACGCCCGATCTCGTCCGATCTCGGAAGCTAAGCAGGTTCGGGCCTGGTTAGTACTTGGATGGGAGACCGCCTGGGAATACCAGGTGCAGTAAGCATTTTGCACAGCAAGGAGGTGCTACTGATCCCTCATTAAACACCCCAAGTCTTTCAAACTAATGGCATTTGTTTCTTGCCATCTATACGTTGGCTTTTGTCGGCAGGTTATTTTGCTTACGGCCATACCAACCTGAACACGCCCGATCTCGTCCGATCTCGGAAGCTAAGCAGGTTCGGGCCTGGTTAGTACTTGGATGGGAGACCGCCTGGGAATACCAGGTGCAGTAAGCATTTTGCACAGCAAGGCGGTGCTACTTATCCCTCATAAAACACCCCAAGTCTTTCAAACTAATGGCATTTGTTTCTTGCCATCTATACGTTGGCTTTTGTCGGCAGGTTAATTCGCTTACGGCCATACCAACCTGAACGCCCGATCTCGTCCGATCTCGGAAGCTAAGCAGGTTCGGGCCTGGTTAGTACTTGGATGGGAGACCGCCTGGGAATACCAGGTGCAGTAAGCATTTTGCACAGCAAGGAGGTGCTACTGATCCCTCATAAAACACCCCAAGTCTTTCAAACTAATGGCATTTGTTTCTTGCCATCTATACGTTGGTTTTTGTCGGCAGGTTATTTCGCTTACGGCCATACCAACCTGAACACGCCCGATCTCGTCCGATCTCGGAAGCTAAGCAGGTTCGGGCCTGGTTAGTACTTGGATGGGAGACCGCCTGGGAATACCAGGTGCAGTAAGCATTTTGCACAGCAAGGAGGTGCTACTGATCCCTCATAAAACACCCCAAGTCTTTCAAACTAATGGCATTTGTTTCTTGCCATCTATACGTTGGCTTTTGTCGGCAGGTTATTTCGCTTACCGCCATACCAACCTGAACACGCCCGATCTCGTCCGATCTCGGAAGCTAAGCAGGTTCGGGCCTGGTTAGTACTTGGATGGGAGACCGCCTGGGAATACCAGGTGCAGTAAGCATTTTGCACAGCAAGGAGGTGCTACTTATCCCTCATAAAACACCCCAAGTCTTTCAAACTAATGGCATTTGTTTCTTGCCATCTATACGTTGGCTTTTGTCGGCAGGTTAATTCGCTTACGGCCATACCAACCTGAACGCCCGATCTCGTCCGATCTCGGAAGCTAAGCAGGTTCGGGCCTGGTTAGTACTTGGATGGGAGACCGCCTGGGAATACCAGGTGCAGTAAGCATTTTGCACAGCAAGGAGGTGCTACTGATCCCTCATAAAACACCCCAAGTCTTTCAAACTAATGGCATTTGTTTCTTGCCATCTATACGTTGGCTTTTGTCGGCAGGTTATTTCGCTTACGGCCATACCAACCTGAACACGCCCGATCTCGTCCGATCTCGGAAGCTAAGCAGGTTCGGGCCTGGTTAGTACTTGGATGGGAGACCGCCTGGGAATACCAGGTGCAGTAAGCATTTTGCACAGCAAGGAGGTGCTACTGATCCCTCATAAAACACCCCAAGTCTTTCAAACTAATGGCATTTGTTTCTTGCCATCTATACGTTGGCTTTTGTCGGCAGGTTATTTCGCTTACGGCCATACCAACCTGAACACGCCCGATCTCGTCCGATCTCGGAAGCTAAGCAGGTTCGGGCCTGGTTAGTACTTGGATGGGAGACCGCCTGGGAATACCAGCTGCAGTAAGCATTTTGCCCAGCAAGGAGGTGCTACTGATCCCTCATAAAACACCCCAAGTCTTTCAAACTAATGGCATTTGTTTCTTGCCATCTATACGTTGGCTTTTGTCGGCAGGTTATTTCGCTTACGGCCATACCAACCTGAACACGCCCGATCTCGTCCGATCTCGGAAGCTAAGCAGGTTCGGGCCTGGTTAGTACTTGGATGGGAGACCGCCTGGGAATACCAGGTGCAGTAAGCATTTTGCACAGCAAGGAGGTGCTACTGATCCCTCATAAAACACCCCAAGTCTTTCAAACTAATGGCATTTGTTTCTTGCCATCTATACGTTGGCTTTTGTCGGCAGGTTATTTCGCTTACGGCCATACCAACCTGAACACGCCCGATCTCGTCCGATCTCGGAAGCTAAGCAGGTTCGGGCCTGGTTAGTACTTGGATGGGAGACCGCCTGGGAATACCAGGTGCAGTAAGCATTTTGCACAGCAAGGAGGTGCTACTGATCCCTCATAAAACACCCCAAGTCTTTCAAACTAATGGCATTTGTTTCTTGCCATCTATACGTTGGCTTTTGTCGGCAGGTTATTTCGCTTACGGCCATACCAACCTGAACACGCCCGATCTCGTCCGATCTCGGAAGCTAAGCAGGTTCGGGCCTGGTTAGTACTTGGATGGGAGACCGCCTGGGAATACCAGGTGCAGTAAGCATTTTGCACAGCAAGGAGGTGCTACTGATCCCTCATAAAACACCCCAAGTCTTTCAAACTAATGGCATTTGTTTCTTGCCATCTATACGTTGGCTTTTGTCGGCAGGTTATTTCGCTTACGGCCATACCAACCTGAACACGCCCGATCTCGTCCGATCTCGGAAGCTAAGCAGGTTCGGGCCTGGTTAGTACTTGGATGGGAGACCGCCTGGGAATACCAGGTGCAGTAAGCATTTTGCACAGCAAGGAGGTGCTACTGATCCCTCATAAAACACCCCAAGTCTTTCAAACTAATGGCATTTGTTTCTTGCCATCTATACGTTGGCTTTTGTCGGCAGGTGATTTCGCTTACGGCCATACCAACCTGAACACGCCCGATCTCGTCCGATCTCGGAAGCTAAGCAGGTTCGGGCCTGGTTAGTACTTGGATGGGAGACCGCCTGGGAATACCAGGTGCAGTAAGCATTTTGCACAGCAAGGAGGTGCTACTGATCCCTCATAAAACACCCCAAGTCTTTCAAACTAATGGCATTTGTTTCTTGCCATCTATACGTTGGCTTTTGTCGGCAGGTTATTTCGCTTACGGCCATACCAACCTGAACACACCCGATCTCGTCCGATCTCGGAAGCTAAGCAGGTTCGGGCCTGGTTAGTACTTGGATGGGAGACCGCCTGGGAATACCAGGTGCAGTAAGCATTTTGCACAGCAAGGAGGTGCTACTGATCCATAAAACACCCCAAGTCTTTCAAACTAATGGCATTTGTTTCTTGCCATCTATACGTTGGCTTTTGTCGGCAGGTTATTTCGCTTACGGCCATACCAACCTGAACACGCCCTGATTGGAGATTGAGAGCAGGTGTGCTGAGTCAGTGTCAGTTTGGGTGTGAGAGAGTGAGCTGTGTTTCCACAGTAGCAGAGATTTCAAAGTATATTGTATCTAAATGGTAAGTTTTTTCTTGTATTTTGTCACTTAATTTGAGTTGTGTTTGTTTCCCCCTGGCAGCTTTGTGCTGTTTGGGGGAGATTGACTAATTTAAATTTTATTGTTTGTGTGCCTTGAGGATTTTTTTGCTGGTTTGTTGTTAAAATTGTAAAGGATAAATTTAAGGGCTATGGACAATTTGAATGGTGGACGGCGTCCCAGGCAGGCAAATAATAATGAAAGTGAAACAATTTATGAGCGAAGGCTTACCGTGGAGGTTGATATTGAAGGGGAGGAGAGGACTACCATGATGCAGCTGTTGAAAGCTGTAAAAGCAGAGTGTGGCACTGTACTGACGTGTAGGTTTTTGACACCCAGAAAATATGAATTAACTTTGAATTGTTTGGAGACAAAAACCAAAATAATGGATGGACTGAAGGTGGGGAAAAATCTTGTAATGGCGACGGAGCTTATGAGTGACGAGATGGTGGTGTCGTTTTTAAACCTGCCAGGCTACATACTGGATCAGGAGATCTTTGACAAACTGAGTCAGTGGGGAGTGAGGCCCGTTTCTCCTATAAAGAGACGTATTTGGCCGGGGACAAATATAGGGGATGGGACAAGATACCTGAAGGTGAAATTCACGAATGATGTACAGTCACTGCCATATTCTACCAAATTTGACACTTTGAAAGGTGTGGAGCACTTTAGGGTAATCCACGACAGACAAATGCGAGTGTGTAGGTTATGCATAAAACCGGGCCATGTGCTCAGAGACTGCCCTGATTTCAAGTGCCACAAGTGTAAGAAACAGGGTCATTATGCCCGGGAATGTCCGGAAAGGGAGAAATGTCGCGTGTGTCCTGAGGATGGAGAATGCAGGTGCGGCTTCGCGAAAGGTGGCTGGGCGAGACGTGGAGAGGACGCGACTGGTGGGACAGATGGAGCCACGGAGACGGAGAGAGGAGGGGCGGAGGACGAGAATGGAGAGAAGGAGAACGGAGAGAAGGAGAACGGAGAGAAGGAGAACGGAGAGAAGGAGGACAGCGATACGGGAGAGCCAATGCAGACCACTGAGGGAGGTCGAGAGGAGGAGGAGGAGGAGGCGGAGTTGCTGGACGGGACGGGAGACAGTCGGGTGCTGACGGCGAAGCAGAGGGAGAGGGAGAGTGGAGAGGAGATCGTGTTCGATGTCTTCGAAAGCCTGCAGAGAGCGATTGCTGAGATCCCCACACCGACAACATCTGGGCAGGGTGAGAGCGATGAGGAGGTGCCGGGAGGTGTGGAGAGGAGAGTAAGCGGCGTGGTGGTGGCAGATGGAGTGAGAGGCGCGGCAGCAGCTGAAGGGGCAGCAGAGCGGAGAGGAAGCGGCGTGGTGGTCGCAGACGGTGCGGGTGCAGCGGAGCAGAAGGAGAGCGGTGCGGCGGAGGCGGCGCGGAGAGGCATCGACGCAGAGCTGGCAGGGCTGGAGGAGAGACAGCAGAGGGGTGACGGCGAGCAGCGGACAGAATGGCGGAGCGACGAGGGAAATTCAGACGGGAGTGGAGGAACAGCAGAATGGCAGACTGTTTTACCGGCGGGGCAGAAGAGAAGCGGGAGAGGCGGTCGGGCGGCGGAGATGCGCGGAAGGAGCGTCGGCTGCGAGATCAATGACAGCCTTGATGGCTCTGTATCGGGGGGGCAGAAGGGCACGGAGGGGGAACCTGGTTCGGGAGTGGCTCAGGGACTCGAGGGAAAAGAAAAAAGAGAAAAAAGGGCTGAGCCACGGGCGAACCAGGGGAATACCTCTGATGCACCTGGGGGCAGTGAAGAGAAGAGACCTACAGAGTTGGAGATTGAAGGAGAGAAGCAGGTGATGGAGCTGGCGGCATCATCTGAAATCCCAGACACAGATGATTCACTGTCGGGTGAGTCAAGCTGTGACAGTGAAATGGATATAAGTAGGGAGGCAATAAACCTTTTGAAAAGAAAAACAAAAGACGCACCTAAAGGGGGGAAAAAAGGGAGGAAAGGGAGAAAAAGGTGATAATGGTGTATATAATAAACCTCATCACATTTGCTGTCATGTGTTCTACAATTACAGTTACTTCTATTAATATAAATGGGTTAAGAAATGCAAAGAAAATAGAGCAATTTTTTCAAACATACAATACAGATATAATATTACTTCAGGAGACATGGTGGACAGCGGATGTGATGGGGGAGGTCAGAAAATGCTGGGAGGGGGAAATATTCTCAAGCAATGGCAATGAAAGGTCTTGTGGGGTGGCGGTGTTAATTAAAAGGGATGCTGTGGCTAATATAAAAGAGGTGTATGTTGATACGGAGGGGAGGGTGGTAATAATTGAATGTGAATATGATGGCATGGTATATAAAATATTCAGCATTTATGCCCCAAATGGTGAGAGAGAGAGGAGGGTTTTCTTTCAAAGACTCAAGGGGAAAATAAATGGTGATTGTATCATTATAGGGGATTTCAATACCATATGTACACGGCTTGATACAACAAGCAAGGTTTTGAAATTTGACACATCACGGAACGAGTTGTTTCAGATCATAGATGAGAAAGATTTAGTGGATATATGGAGGCAGGGTAATGCAGGGAAGATAGGTTTTTCTAGAAAACAGGTAGTTTTAGGTGAGTTAAGGCAGAGTAGGATAGATTTTTGTTTGGTTGTTAGGAATGTGGAAAAATATATCATGGATATAGATTATGTTTTTGGGTTTTTGTCAGACCATGCAGCGATTACTTTTAGAATAGGGTATGAAGTGCAGATGAGGGGGGGAGGAATATGGTGTTTAAACACAGTGTTATTAAAGGAAGCGGAGTATAGAAAGAGAGTTTTAGACTTAGTTGATGCAGAGAAGGAAATGTCATTATTTGAGGATAGCATAGGAGAGTGGTGGGTGGGAGTAAAAGAAAGGATAAAAAGGATTAGTATTAGATATAGCAAGATGAGGAATTATAAGTTGAAAAAAGAGGAGTGGAAATTAAAAGAAAGTTTAGAGATAGAGGAGACAAAAATTCAAAAGGATACAGAATATAGTACAGACAGATATGTGGAGTTAGAGGCTAGATGGAAGGAGAGAGAGAGAAGAAAGTGTGCTGGTGCAATAGTAAGGAGTAGAGCGAAGTATTTTTTTGAGGGAGAAAGATGCACTTCTTTTTTTCTAGGGATGGAAAAAAATAGGCAGAGGAGAACGCATATAAAGGAGCTGGTAAATGGAGAAGGGGAAAAGGTGGAAGACTTAGTGGGGATTTTGGAGACTGTAGAAGAGTATTATAGAAAGTTGTTTTAAGAGTGAGGGTGTGGATGAAGGGTGTATGAATGAGGTACTGATGGCAGTAAAACCAGTTTTGGAGGAGGGGAGTAGGGAAATGTGTGATAGTGATATTACAGAGTGTGAGGTGAAAGAGGCAATTGGTGGTCTGCAGGCTAACAAAAGTCCTGGTCTCGATGGGCTGCCGGGAGAGTTTTACAGGACTTTTGTTGGTCTGCTGGCCCCAATCCTACTGAAAGTATATAGAGAGATGGAGAGAAAAGGAGAGTGCACAGAGGACATGACAAAAGGAGTACTTACAATACTATATAAAAATAAAGGTGATAAAAATAATCTAGATAATTTTAGGCCCCTGAGTCTGTTAAATAATGATTATAAAGTATTAACGAAAATTCTGGCCAATAGAGTGAAAAGGGTTGTAGGGGATATTGTGGCACCTACACAGGCTTACAGTATTCCAGGTAGAGATGTCACAGAAACAATACGTTCCATAAAAGATGCATTAAGTCATGTGAAAAAGAATGGTGAAAATGGTGTTTTTTTGACTGTGGACCTGAACAAGGCATTTGATAGAGTGGAGCATGGTTTCCTATCGAAGGTTTTGGAGAAATTTGGTTTTGGGGGGAGGCTTAGAAGGTGGGTGGATTTAATTTATAAGGGGGCAAAGAGTTGTGTTAAGGTAAATGGCTACCTAACAGACTGTTTCCCATTGGAGCGGTCTGTTCGTCAGGGATGTCCTTTTTCGGCCTTGTTGTATGCAATTTCGGCAGAGCCCCTCGCAGCCTATGTTAAAAGCAAAGGAGCAATAAAAGCAATACAGTTACCATATGGCAAGGAAAGTCTAATCCACCAATATGCAGATGACACAACATTCACTGTCAGAGATATACAAAGTGTAAATACAATTATGGAATGTATAAATGTGTATGGTAAAGCCTCAGGGGCAAAGGTCAACCTGGAGAAGAGCGAATTGTTATGTATGGGTAAGATTAATGTAAATGAATGTGTTTTTCCTTTGAAAAAAGCAGAAGAGCACATCAAAGTTCTGGGCATATGGGTGGGACTAGACGAGAAAAGAGAGAGGGATATAACATGGGGTGGGATAGTAAACAAAATAAAACAAATGTTAAATTTCTGGAAACAAAGAAGATTAACGCTAAAAGGTAAAGTAATAGTTGTTAACAGTTTGTTAATGTCTAAAATGATGTATGCGATGGGTGTCTTGCCATGCCGGAAGCAATAGAAAATCAAATAAATAGGATAGTGGCAGATTTCCTGTGGCAGGGGAAGCCGTCAAAAATTGCATATAAAGTGTTGATTGGTAAGAGTGGAGAGGGAGGCCTTAATTTGTGTGATGTAAAGTTGAGAAAACAAGCAGCAAGAGTAAGAGCAGTTCAGAAGTATTTATATGACCCTATAGAACACGGCTGGAAATGCTTTTTTAAACAAAGTATTGAAGCAGTGGGAAAATGTGGGAATAATGGATTATTTATGGCTTTAAAGCCTTCATTAACAGAGGGTATTCCTGAATTTTACAGGGAAATGTTGCAGGCTTGGGCTGTGTATCTGCCTAATGTGATGTATAAATGTAATACATTGGAGATGGTATTGGATCAGCCAATCTTTTTGAATCCTAAAATTAGGAAAAACGGGACAGAATTATACAACAGGACTTTTTTCAGAGCGGGAATGTTGCAGATAAAAGATTATGTGTATGAATATGTGCCGGGTTTTCTTCCAGCACAGGCGATATATGACACTGTGCTGGAGGAGGATGACGAGTACAGGTTCATCACTGCACAAAATAATTATGAAAGGATTAAGGAATGTATACAGGAGGAGTGGAAGGTTTTAATAATGTCACAGTGTGTTGGAAAGGAGAGGAGTGCAGAGCGGCCAGAGATGAAGGTGAACATAGGAAAAGAGGAGAAGCTATTTAAGTGTGTTACCAGTAGAGATATATATAATGTACTGGTGAGGAAAACAAGACGAGTGCCTGCATCTGAACAGGTGTGGGAGAGGGTCTTTCCAGGTCTGGAGGGTGGGTCTGTGTGGGAGACTTTAGGAGTGAAACATAATAGTATTGGATGTGAATATGATGATTTCATGCTTAGGCATAATAGGATATATACAAAGGTTGTATTAAATAAGATTGATAAAACAGTGGATAAGAAATGTGATGTGTGTAAAAAATGTGATGAAACCTTTTCTCATCTGTTCCTAGAGTGCGAGGGTCTGCAGGCATTTCATGAGAGGTTGAGGGAGGGCATCAAGGTGAATTGGGAGGTTGAAAAGGATGACACAAATTGGAGGGTGTACTTTCTGTTTGGGGAGAAGAAGGGACAAATGGAACAGAAAAACCTTGTCAATTTCATATTAAGCCATGCCAGGCATGCCATTAGGTATAGAAGGAGGGTGGCATACTATGAAAAGAGAGTGGTAAATGTATGGTCTGTGTTTAACAGTGTGGTCAAAAAGGACATTTGTATGGCACATAAATATTTGAAGGAGGAGGAGTTTGACAGGTGGTTTGTGGAGGCCGGAAAGTGCATACAGGTGGATAATGGGAAAACTGTGTTTGGTTTTGGATAGAGGGCTATTATTTGGGTGGGATAAAGGGAGGTTTTGGTTAATGTTGAGTTGTGTTGGATTATATAGGTACAGTATGGATTTGGTTTTGATTGTTTTATGTGTTGGTTGATTTAGGGAAGTAAAACAGTGGGTGGTTTATGTTGGGCAACATGATCATTGGTGAATATTCGGTTTTGTTTATTGTGTTTATGATTGTTTTTATTTTAAGGAGAATATTGCCTTGATTTGAAAAATGGCTATATTATTCAACTGTGATAATGTGTCAAATTGATATTTTTGATAATAAAAAGATAAAAAAAAAAAAAAAAACACGCCCGATCTCGTCCGATCTCGGAAGCTAAGCAGGTTCGGGCCTGGTTAGTACTTGGATGGGAGACGCCTGGGAATACCAGGTGCAGTAAGCATTTTGCACAGCAAGGAGGTGCTACTGATCCCTCATAAAACACCCCAAGTCTTTCAAACTAATGGCATTTGTTTCTTGCCATCTATACGTTGGCTTTTGTCGGCAGGTTATTTCGCTTACGGCCATACCAACCTGAACACGCCCGATCTCGTCCGATCTCGGAAGCTAAGCAGGTTCGGGCCTGGTTAGTACTTGGATGGGAGACCGCCTGGGAATACCAGGTGCAGTAAGCATTTTGCACAGCAAGGAGGTGCTACTTATCCCTCATAAAACACCCCAAGTCTTTCAAACTAATGGCATTTGTTTCTTGCCATCCATACGTTGGCTTTTGTCGGCAGGTTAATTCGCTTACGGCCATACCAACCTGAACGCCCGATCTCGTCCGATCTCGGAAGCTAAGCAGGTTCGGGCCTGGTTAGTACTTGGATGGGAGACCGCCTGGGAATACCAGGTGCAGTAAGCATTTTGCACAGCAAGGAGGTGCTACTGATCCCTCATAAAACACCCCAAGTCTTTCAAACTAATGGCATTTGTTTCTTGCCATCTATACGTTGGCTTTTGTCGGCAGGTTATTTCGCTTACGGCCATACCAACCTGAACACGCCCGATCTCGTCCGATCTCGGAAGCTAAGCAGGTTCGGGCCTGGTTAGTACTTGGATGGGAGACCGCCTGGGAATACCAGGTGCAGTAAGCATTTTGCACAGCAAGGAGGTGCTACTGATCCCTCATAAAACACCCCAAGTCTTTCAAACTAATGGCATTTGTTTCTTGCCATCTATACGTTGGCTTTTGTCGGCAGGTTATTTCGCTTACGGCCATACCAACCTGAACACGCCCGATCTCGTCCGATCTCGGAAGCTAAGCAGGTTCGGGCCTGGTTAGTACTTGGATGGGAGACCGCCTGGGAATACCAGGTGCAGTAAGCATTTTGCACAGCAAGGAGGTGCTACTGATCCCTCATAAAACACCCCAAGTCTTTCAAACTAATGGCATTTGTTTCTTGCCATCTATACGTTGGCTTTTGTCAGCAGGTTATTTCGCTTACGGCCATACCAACCTGAACACGCCCGATCTCGTCCGATCTCGGAAGCTAAGCAGGTTCGGGCCTGGTTAGTACTTGGATGGGAGACCGCCTGGGAATACCAGGTGCAGTAAGCATTTTGCACAGCAAGGAGGTGCTACTGATCCCTCATAAAACACCCCAAGTCTTTCAAACTAATGGCATTTGTTTCTTGCCATCTATACGTTGGCTTTTGTCGGCAGGTTATTTCGCTTACGGCCATACCAACCTGAACACGCCCGATCTCGTCCGATCTCGGAAGCTAAGCAGGTTCGGGCCTGGTTAGTACTTGGATGGGAGACCGCCTGGGAATACCAGGTGCAGTAAGCATTTTGCACAGCAAGGAGGTGCTACTTATCCCTCATAAAACACCCAAAGTCTTTCAAACTAATGGCATTTGTTTCTTGCCATCTATACGTTGGCTTTTGTCGGCAGGTTATTTCGCTTACGGCCATACCAACCTGAACACGCCCGATCTCGTCCGATCTCGGAAGCTAAGCAGGTTCGGGCCTGGTTAGTACTTGGATGGGAGACCGCCTGGGAATACCAGGTGCAGTAAGCATTTTGCACAGCAAGGAGGTGCTACTTATCCCTCATAAAACACCCCAAGTCTTTCAAACTAATGGCATTTGTTTCTTGCCATCTATACGTTGGCTTTTGTCGGCAGGTTATTTCGCTTACGGCCATACCAACCTGAACACGCCCGATCTCGTCCGATCTCGGAAGCTAAGCAGGTTCGGGCCTGGTTAGTACTTGGATGGGAGACCGCCTGGGAATACCAGGTGCAGTAAGCATTTTGCACAGCAAGGAGGTGCTACTGATCCCTCATAAAACACCCCAAGTCTTTCAAACTAATGGCATTTGTTTCTTGCCATCTATACGTTGGCTTTTGTCGGCAGGTTATTTCGCTTACGGCCATACCAACCTGAACACGCCCGATCTCGTCTGATCTCGGAAGCTAAGCAGGTTCGGGCCTGGTTAGTACTTGGATGGGAGACCGCCTGGGAATACCAGGTGCAGTAAGCATTTTGCACAGCAAGGAGGTGCTACTGATCCCTCATAAAACACCCCAAGTCTTTCAAACTAATGGCATTTGTTTCTTGCCATCTATACGTTGGCTTTTGTCGGCAGGTTATTTCGCTTACGGCCATACCAACCTGAACACGCCCGATCTCGTCCGAACTCGGAAGCTAAGCAGGTTCGGGCCTGGTTAGTACTTGGATGGGAGACCGCCTGGGAATACCAGGTGCAGTAAGCATTTTGCACAGCAAGGAGGTGCTACTGATCCCTCATAAAACACCCCAAGTCTTTCAAACTAATGGCATTTGTTTCTTGCCATCTATACGTTGGCTTTTGTCGGCAGGTGATTTCGCTTACGGCCATACCAACCTGAACACGCCCGATCTCGTCCGATCTCGGAAGCTAAGCAGGTTCGGGCCTGGTTAGTACTTGGATGGGAGACCGCCTGGGAATACCAGGTGCAGTAAGCATTTTGCACAGCAAGGAGGTGCTACTGATCCCTCATAAAACACCCCAAGTCTTTCAAACTAATGGCATTTGTTTCTTGCCATCTATACGTTGGCTTTTGTCGGCAGGTTATTTCGCTTACGGCCATACCAACCTGAACACGCCCGATCTCGTCCGATCTCGGAAGCTAAGCAGGTTCGGGCCTGGTTAGTACTTGGATGGGAGACCGCCTGGGAATACCAGGTGCAGTAAGCATTTTGCACAGCAAGGAGGTGCTACTGATCCCTCATAAAACACCCCAAGTCTTTCAAACTAATGGCATTTGTTTCTTGCCATCTATACGTTGGCTTTTGTCGGCAGGTTATTTCGTTTACGGCCATACCAACCTGAACACGCCCGATCTCGTCCGATCTCGGAAGCTAAGCAGGTTCGGGCCTGGTTAGTACTTGGATGGGAGACCGCCTGGGAATACCAGGTGCAGTAAGCATCTTGCACAGCAAGGAGGTGCTACTGATCCCTCATAAAACACCCCAAGTCTTTCAAACTAATGGCATTTGTTTCTTGCCATCTATACGTTGGCTTTTGTCGGCAGGTTATTTCGCTTACGGCCATACCAACCTGAACACGCCCGATCTCGTCCGATCTCGGAAGCTAAGCAGGTTCGGGCCTGGTTAGTACTTGGATGGGAGACCGCCTGGGAATACCAGGTGCAGTAAGCATTTTGCACAGCAAGGAGGTGCTACTGATCCCTCATAAAACACCCCAAGTCTTTCAAACTAATGGCATTTGTTTCTTGCCATCTATACGTTGGCTTTTGTCGGCAGGTTATTTCGCTTACGGCCATACCAACCTGAACACGCCCGATCTCGTCCGATCTCGGAAGCTAAGCAGGTTCGGGCCTGGTTAGTACTTGGATGGGAGACCGCCTGGGAATACCAGGTGCAGTAAGCATTTTGCACAGCAAGGAGGTGCTACTGATCCCTCATAAAACACCCCAAGTCTTTCAAACTAATGGCATTTGTTTCTTGCCATCTATACGTTGGCTTTTGTCGGCAGGTTATTTCGCTTACGGCCATACCAACCTGAACACGCCCGATCTCGTCCGATCTCGGAAGCTAAGCAGGTTCGGGCCTGGTTAGTACTTGGATGGGAGACCGCCTGGGAATACCAGGTGCAGTAAGCATTTTGCACAGCAAGGAGGTGCTACTGATCCCTCATAAAACACCCCAAGTCTTTCAAACTAATGGCATTTGTTTCTTGCCATCTATACGTTGGCTTTTGTCGGCAGGTTATTTCGCTTACGGCCATACCAACCTGAACACGCCCGATCTCGTCCGATCTCGGAAGCTAAGCAGGTTCGGGCCTGGTTAGTACTTGGATGGGAGACCGCCTGGGAATACCAGGTGCAGTAAGCATTTTGCCCAGCAAGGAGGTGCTACTGATCCCTCATAAAACACCCCAAGTCTTTCAAACTAATGGCATTTGTTTCTTGCCATCTATACGTTGGCTTTTGTCGGCAGGTTATTTCGCTTACGGCCATACCAACCTGAACACGCCCGATCTCGTCCGATCTCGGAAGCTAAGCAGGTTCGGGCCTGGTTAGTACTTGGATGGGAGACCGCCTGGGAATACCAGGTGCAGTAAGCATTTTGCACAGCAAGGAGGTGCTACTGATCCCTCATAAAACACCCCAAGTCTTTCAAACTAATGGCATTTGTTTCTTGCCATCTATACGTTGGCTTTTGTCGGCAGGTTATTTCGCTTACGGCCATACCAACCTGAACACGCCCGATCTCGTCCGATCTCGGAAGCTAAGCAAGTTCGGGCCTGGTTAGTACTTGGATGGGAGACCGCCTGGGAATACCAGGTGCAGTAAGCATTTTGCACAGCAAGGAGGTGCTACTTATCCCTCATAAAACACCCCAAGTCTTTCAAACTAATGGCATTTGTTTCTTGCCATCTATACGTTGGCTTTTGTCGGCAGGTTAATTCGCTTACGGCCATACCAACCTGAACGCCCGATCTCGTCCGATCTCGGAAGCTAAGCAGGTTCGGGCCTGGTTAGTACTTGGATGGGAGACCGCCTGGGAATACCAGGTGCAGTAAGCATTTTGCACAGCAAGGAGGTGCTACTGATCCCTCATAAAACACCCCAAGTCTTTCAAACTAATGGCATTTGTTTCTTGCCATCTATACGTTGGCTTTTGTCGGCAGGTTATTTCGCTTACGGCCATACCAACCTGAACACGCCCGATCTCGTCCGATCTCGGAAGCTAAGCAGGTTCGGGCCTGGTTAGTACTTGGATGGGAGACCGCCTGGGAATACCAGGTGCAGTAAGCATTTTGCACAGCAAGGAGGTGCTACTGATCCCTCATAAAACACCCCAAGTCTTTCAAACTAATGGCATTTGTTTCTTGCCATCTATACGTTGGCTTTTGTCGGCAGGTTATTTCGCTTACGGCCATACCAACCTGAACACGCCCGATCTCGTCCGATCTCGGAAGCTAAGCAGGTTCGGGCCTGGTTAGTACTTGGATGGGAGACCGCCTGGGAATACCAGGTGCAGTAAGCATTTTGCACAGCAAGGAGGTGCTACTGATCCCTCATAAAACACCCCAAGTCTTTCAAACTAATGGCATTTGTTTCTTGCCATCTATACGTAGGCTTTTGTCAGCAGGTTATTTCGCTTACGGCCATACCAACCTGAACACGCCCGATCTCGTCCGATCACGGAAGCTAAGCAGGTTCGGGCCTGGTTAGTACTTGGATGGGAGACCGCCTGGGAATACCAGGTGCAGTAAGCATTTTGCACAGCAAGGAGGTGCTACTGATCCCTCATAAAACACCCCAAGTCTTTCAAACTAATGGCATTTGTTTCTTGCCATCTATACGTTGGCTTTTGTCGGCAGGTTATTTCGCTTACGGCCATACCAACCTGAACACGCCCGATCTCGTCCGATCTCGGAAGCTAAGCAGGTTCGGGCCTGGTTAGTACTTGGATGGGAGACCGCCTGGGAATACCAGGTGCAGTAAGCATTTTGCACAGCAAGGAGGTGCTACTGATCCCTCATAAAACACCCCAAGTCTTTCAAACTAATGGCATTTGTTTCTTGCCATCTATACGTTGGCTTTTGTCGGCAGGTTATTTCGCTTACGGCCATACCAACCTGAACACGCCCGATCTCGTCCGATCTCGGAAGCTAAGCAGGTTCGGGCCTGGTTAGTACTTGGATGGGAGACCGCCTGGGAATACCAGGTGCAGTAAGCATTTTGCACAGCAAGGAGGTGCTACTGATCCCTCATAAAACACCCCAAGTCTTTCAAACTAATGGCATTTGTTTCTTGCCATCTATACATTGGCTTTTGTCAGCAGGTTATTTCGCTTACGGCCATACCAACCTGAACACGCCCGATCTCGTCCGATCACGGAAGCTAAGCAGGTTCGGGCCTGGTTAGTACTTGGATGGGAGACCGCCTGGGAATACCAGGTGCAGTAAGCATTTTGCACAGCAAGGAGGTGCTACTGATCCCTCATAAAACACCCCAAGTCTTTCAAACTAATGGCATTTGTTTCTTGCCATCTATACGTTGGCTTTTGTCGGCAGGTTATTTCGCTTACGGCCATACCAACCTGAACACGCCCGATCTCGTCCGATCTCGGAAGCTAAGCAGGTTCGGGCCTGGTTAGTACTTGGATGGGAGACCGCCTGGGAATACCAGGTGCAGTAAGCATTTTGCACAGCAAGGAGGTGCTACTTATCCCTCATAAAACACCCCAAGTCTTTCAAACTAATGGCATTTGTTTCTTGCCATCTATACGTTGGCTTTTGTCGGCAGGTTATTTCGCTTACGGCCATACCAACCTGAACACGCCCGATCTCGTCCGATCTCGGAAGCTAAGCAGGTTCGGGCCTGGTTAGTACTTGGATGGGAGACCGCCTGGGAATACCAGGTGCAGTAAGCATTTTGCACAGCAAGGAGGTGCTACTTATCCCTCATAAAACACCCCAAGTCTTTCAAACTAATGGCATTTGTTTCTTGCCATCTATACGTTGGCTTTTGTCGGCAGTTTATTTCGCTTACGGCCATACCAACCTGAACACGCCCGATCTCGTCCGATCTCGGAAGCTAAGCAGGTTCGGGCCTGGTTAGTACTTGGATGGGAGACCGCCTGGGAATACCAGGTGCAGTAAGCATTTTGCACAGCAAGGAGGTGCTACTGATCCCTCATAAAACACCCCAAGTCTTTCAAACTAATGGCATTTGTTTCTTGCCATCTATACGTTGGCTTTTGTCGGCAGGTTATTTCGCTTACGGCCATACCAACCTGAACACGCCCGATCTCGTCCGATCTCGGAAGCTAAGCAGGTTCGGGCCTGGTTAGTACTTGGATGGGAGACCGCCTGGGAATACCAGGTGCAGTAAGCATTTTGCACAGCAAGGAGGTGCTACTTATCCCTCATAAAACACCCCAAGTCTTTCAAACTAATGGCATTTGTTTCTTGCCATCTATACGTTGGCTTTTGTCGGCAGGTTAATTCGCTTACGGCCATACCAACCTGAACGCCCGATCTCGTCCGATCTCGGAAGCTAAGCAGGTTCGGGCCTGGTTAGTACTTGGATGGGAGACCGCCTGGGAATACCAGGTGCAGTAATCATTTTGCACAGCAAGGAGGTGCTACTGATCCCTCATAAAACACCCCAAGTCTTTCAAACTAATGGCATTTGTTTCTTGCCATCTATACGTTGGTTTTTGTCGGCAGGTTATTTCGCTTACGGCCATACCAACCTGAACACGCCCGATCTCGTCCGATCTCGGAAGCTAAGCAGGTTCGGGCCTGGTTAGTACTTGGATGGGAGACCGCCTGGGAATACCAGGTGCAGTAAACATTTTGCACAGCAAGGAGGTGCTACTGATCCCTCATAAAACACCCCAAGTCTTTCAAACTAATGGCATTTGTTTCTTGCCATCTATACGTTGGCTTTTGTCGGCAGGTTATTTCGCTTACGGCCATACCAACCTGAACACGCCCGATCTCGTCCGATCTCGGAAGCTAAGCAGGTTCGGGCCTGGTTAGTACTTGGATGGGAGACCGCCTGGGAATACCAGGTGCAGTAAGCATTTTGCACAGCAAGGAGGTGCTACTTATCCCTCATAAAACACCCCAAGTCTTTCAAACTAATGGCATTTGTTTCTTGCCATCTATACGTTGGCTTTTGTCGGCAGGTTAATTCGCTTACGGCCATACCAACCTGAACGCCCGATCTCGTCCGATCTCGGAAGCTAAGCAGGTTCGGGCCTGGTTAGTACTTGGATGGGAGACCGCCTGGGAATACCAGGTGCAGTAAGCATTTTGCACAGCAAGGAGGTGCTACTGATCCCTCATAAAACACCCCAAGTCTTTCAAACTAATGGCATTTGTTTCTTGCCATCTATACGTTGGCTTTTGTCGGCAGGTTATTTCGCTTACGGCCATACCAACCTGAACACGCCCGATCTCGTCCGATCTCGGAAGCTAAGCAGGTTCGGGCCTGGTTAGTACTTGGATGGGAGACCGCCTGGGAATACCAGGTGCAGTAAGCATTTTGCACAGCAAGGAGGTGCTACTGATCCCTCATAAAACACCCCAAGTCTTTCAAACTAATGGCATTTGTTTCTTGCCATCTATACGTTGGCTTTTGTCGGCAGGTTATTACGCTTACGGCCATACCAACCTGAACACGCCCGATCTCGTCCGATCTCGGAAGCTAAGCAGGTTCGGGCCTGGTTAGTACTTGGATGGGAGACCGCCTGGGAATACCAGCTGCAGTAAGCATTTTGCCCAGCAAGGAGGTGCTACTGATCCCTCATAAAACACCCCAAGTCTTTCAAACTAATGGCATTTGTTTCTTGCCATCTATACGTTGGCTTTTGTCGGCAGGTTATTTCGCTTACGGCCATACCAACCTGAACACGCCCGATCTCGTCCGATCTCGGAAGCTAAGCAGGTTCGGGCCTGGTTAGTACTTGGATGGGAGACCGCCTGGGAATACCAGGTGCAGTAAGCATTTTGCACAGCAAGGAGGTGCTACTGATCCCTCATAAAACACCCCAAGTCTTTCAAACTAATGGCATTTGTTTCTTGCCATCTATACGTTGGCTTTTGTCGGCAGGTTATTTCGCTTACGGCCATACCAACCTGAACACGCCCGATCTCGTCCGATCTCGGAAGCTAAGCAAGTTCGGGCCTGGTTAGTACTTGGATGGGAGACCGCCTGGGAATACCAGGTGCAGTAAGCATTTTGCACAGCAAGGAGGTGCTACTTATCCCTCATAAAACACCCCAAGTCTTTCAAACTAATGGCATTTGTTTCTTGCCATCTATACGTTGGCTTTTGTCGGCAGGTTAATTCGCTTACGGCCATACCAACCTGAACGCCCGATCTCGTCCGATCTCGGAAGCTAAGCAGGTTCGGGCCTGGTTAGTACTTGGATGGGAGACCGCCTGGGAATACCAGGTGCAGTAAGCATTTTGCACAGCAAGGAGGTGCTACTGATCCCTCATAAAACACCCCAAGTCTTTCAAACTAATGGCATTTGTTTCTTGCCATCTATACGTTGGCTTTTGTCGGCAGGTTATTTCGCCTACGGCCATACCAACCTGAACACGCCCGATCTCGTCCGATCTCGGAAGCTAAGCAGGTTCGGGCCTGGTTAGTACTTGGATGGGAGACCGCCTGGGAATACCAGGTGCAGTAAGCATTTTGCACAGCAAGGAGGTGCTACTGATCCCTCATAAAACACCCCAAGTCTTTCAAACTAATGGCATTTGTTTCTTGCCATCTATACGTTGGCTTTTGTCGGCAGGTTATTTCGCTTACGGCCATACCAACCTGAACACGCCCGATCACGTCCGATCTCGGAAGCTAAGCAGGTTCGGGCCTGGTTAGTACTTGGATGGGAGACCGCCTGGGAATACCAGGTGCAGTAAGCATTTTGCACAGCAAGGAGGTGCTACTGATCCCTCATAAAACACCCCAAGTCTTTCAAACTAATGGCATTTGTTTCTTGCCATCTATACGTTGGCTTTTGTCGGCAGGTTATTTCGCTTACGGCCATACCAACCTGAACACGCCCGATCTCGTCCGATCTCGGAAGCTAAGCAGGTTCGGGCCTGTTTAGTACTTGGATGGGAGACCGCCTGGGAATACCAGGTGCAGTAAGCATTTTGCACAGCAAGGAGGTGCTACTTATCCCTCATAAAACACCCCAAGTCTTTCAAACTAATGGCATTTGTTTCTTGCCATCTATACGTTGGCTTTTGTCGGCAGGTTATTTCGCTTACGGCCATACCAACCTGAACACGCCCGATCTCGTCCGATCTCGGAAGCTAAGCAGGTTCGGGCCTGGTTAGTACTTGGATGGGAGACCGCCTGGGAATACCAGGTGCAGTAAGCATTTTGCACAGCAAGGAGGTGCTACTTATCCCTCATAAAACACCCCAAGTCTTTCAAACTAATGGCATTTGTTTCTTGCCATCTATACGTTGGCTTTTGTCGGCAGGTTATTTCGCTTACGGCCATACCAACCTGAACACGCCCGATCTCGTCCGATCTCGGAAGCTAAGCAGGTTCGGGCCTGGTTAGTACTTGGATGGGAGACCGCCTGGGAATACCAGGTGCAGTAAGCATTTTGCACAGCAAGGAGGTGCTACTGATCCCTCATAAAACACCCCAAGTCTTTCAAACTAATGGCATTTGTTTCTTGCCATCTATACGTTGGCTTTTGTCGGCAGGTTATTTCGCTTACGGCCATACCAACCTGAACACGCCCGATCTCGTCCGATCTCGGAAGCTAAGCAGGTTCGGGCCTGGTTAGTACTTGGATGGGAGACCGCCTGGGAATACCAGGTGCAGTAAGCATTTTGCACAGCAAGGAGGTGCTACTTATCCCTCATAAAACACCCCAAGTCTTTCAAACTAATGGCATTTGTTTCTTGCCATCTATACGTTGGCTTTTGTCGGCAGGTTAATTCGCTTACGGCCATACCAACCTGAACGCCCGATCTCGTCCGATCTCGGAAGCTAAGCAGGTTCGGGCCTGGTTAGTACTTGGATGGGAGACCGCCTGGGAATACCAGGTGCAGTAAGCATTTTGCACAGCAAGGAGGTGCTACTGATCCCTCATAAAACACCCCAAGTCTTTCAAACTAATGGCATTTGTTTCTTGCCATCTATACGTTGGCTTTTGTCGGCAGGTTATTTCGCTTACGGCCATACCAACCTGAACACGCCCGATCTCGTCCGATCTCGGAAGCTAAGCAGGTTCGGGCCTGGTTAGTACTTGGATGGGAGACCGCCTGGGAATACCAGGTGCAGTAAGCATTTTGCACAGCAAGGAGGTGCTACTGATCCCTCATAAAACACCCCAAGTCTTTCAAACTAATGGCATTTGTTTCTTGCCATCTATACGTTGGCTTTTGTCGGCAGGTTATTTCGCTTACGGCCATACCAACCTGAACACGCCAGATCTCGTCCGATCTCGGAAGCTAAGCAGGTTCGGGCCTGGTTAGTACTTGGATGGGAGACCGCCTGGGAATACCAGGTGCAGTAAGCATTTTGCACAGCAAGGAGGTGCTACTGATCCCTCATAAAACACCCCAAGTCTTTCAAACTAATGGCATTTGTTTCTTGCCATCTATACGTTGGCTTTTGTCGGCAGGTTATTTCGCTTACGGCCATACCAACCTGAACACGCCCGATCTCGTCCGATCTCGGAAGCTAAGCAGGTTCGGGCCTGGTTAGTACTTGGATGGGAGACCGCCTGGGAATACCAGGTGCAGTAAGCATTTTGCACAGCAAGGAGGTGCTACTGATCCCTCATAAAACACCCCAAGTCTTTCAAACTAATGGCATTTGTTTCTTGCCATCTATACGTTGGCTTTTGTCGGCAGGTTATTTCGCTTACGGCCATACCAACCTGAACACGCCCGATCTCGTCCGATCTCGGAAGCTAAGCAGGTTCGGGCCTGGTTAGTACTTGGATGGGAGACCGCCTGGGAATACCAGGTGCAGTAAGCATTTTGCACAGCAAGGAGGTGCTACTGATCCCTCATAAAACACCCCAAGTCTTTCAAACTAATGGCATTTGTTTCTTGCCATCTATACGTTGGCTTTTGTCGGCAGGTTATTTCGCTTACGGCCATACCAACCTGAACACGCCCGATCTCGTCCGATCTCGGAAGCTAAGCAGGTTCGGGCCTGGTTAGTACTTGGATGGGAGACCTCCTGGGAATACCAGGTGCAGTAAGCATTTTGCACAGCAAGGAGGTGCTACTGATCCCTCATAAAACACCCCAAGTCTTTCAAACTAATGGCATTTGTTTCTTGCCATCTATACGTTGGCTTTTGTCGGCAGGTTATTTCGCTTACGGCCATACCAACCTGAACACGCCCGATCTCGTCCGATCTCGGAAGCTAAGCAGGTTCGGGCCTGGTTAGTACTTGGATGGGAGACCGCCTGGGAATACCAGGTGCAGTAAGCATTTTGCACAGCAAGGAGGTGCTACTGATCCCTCATAAAACACCCCAAGTCTTTCAAACTAATGGCATTTGTTTCTTGCCATCTATACGTTGGCTTTTGTCGGCAGGTGATTTCGCTTACGGCCATACCAACCTGAACACGCCCGATCTCGTCCGATCTCGGAAGCTAAGCAGGTTCGGGCCTGGTTAGTACTTGGATGGGAGACCGCCTGGGAATACCAGGTGCAGTAAGCATTTTGCACAGCAAGGAGGTGCTACTGATCCCTCATAAAACACCCCAAGTCTTTCAAACTAATGGCATTTGTTTCTTGCCATCTATACGTTGGCTTTTGTCAGCAGGTTATTTCGCTTACGGCCATACCAACCTGAACACGCCCGATCTCGTCCGATCACGGAAGCTAAGCAGGTTCGGTCCTGGTTAGTACTTGGATGGGAGACCGCCTGGGAATACCAGGTGCAGTAAGCATTTTGCACAGCAAGGAGGTGCTACTGATCCCTCATAAAACACCCCAAGTCTTTCAAACTAATGGCATTTGTTTCTTGCCATCTATACGTTGGCTTTTGTCGGCAGGTTATTTCGCTTACGGCCATACCAACCTGAACACGCCCGATCTCGTCCGATCTCGGAAGCTAAGCAGGTTCGGGCCTGGTTAGTACTTGGATGGGAGACCGCCTGGGAATACCAGGTGCAGTAAGCATTTTGCACTGCAAGGAGGTGCTACTTATCCCTCATAAAACACCCCAAGTCTTTCAAACTAATGGCATTTGTTTCTTGCCATCTATACGTTGGCTTTTGTCGGCAGGTGATTTCGCTTACGGCCATACCAACCTGAACACGCCCGATCTCGTCCGATCTCGGAAGCTAAGCAGGTTCGGGCCTGGTTAGTACTTGGATGGGAGACCGCCTGGGAATACCAGGTGCAGTAAGCATTTTGCACAGCAAGGAGGTGCTACTGATCCCTCATAAAACACCCCAAGTCTTTCAAACTAATGGCATTTGTTTCTTGCCATCTATACGTTGGCTTTTGTCGGCAGGTTATTTCGCTTACGGCCATACCAACCTGAACACGCCCGATCTCGTCCGAACTCGGAAGCTAAGCAGGTTCGGGCCTGGTTAGTACTTGGATGGGAGACCGCCTGGGAATACCAGGTGCAGTAAGCATTTTGCACAGCAAGGAGGTGCTACTGATCCCTCATAAAACACCCCAAGTCTTTCAAACTAATGGCATTTGTTTCTTGCCATCTATACGTTGGCTTTTGTCGGCAGGTGATTTCGCTTACGGCCATACCAACCTGAACACGCCCGATCTC
>NC_140176.1:129472023-129484523 GCF_963971535.1 Notolepis coatsorum
AACTAATGGCATTTGTTTCTTGCCATCTATACGTTGGCTTTTGTCGGCAGGTTATTTCGCTTACGGCCATACCAACCTGAACACGCCCGATCTCGTCCGATCTCGGAAGCTAAGCAGGTTCGGGCCTGGTTAGTACTTGGATGGGAGACCGCCTGGGAATACCAGGTGCAGTAAGCATTTTGCCCAGCAAGGAGGTGCTACTGATCCCTCATAAAACACCCCAAGTCTTTCAAACTAATGGCATTTGTTTCTTGCCATCTATACGTTGGCTTTTGTCGGCAGGTTATTTCGCTTACGGCCATACCAACCTGAACACGCCCGATCTCGTCCGATCTCGGAAGCTAAGCAGGTTCGGGCCTGGTTAGTACTTGGATGGGAGACCGCCTGGGAATACCAGGTGCAGTAAGCATTTTGCACAGCAAGGAGGTGCTACTGATCCCTCATAAAACACCCCAAGTCTTTCAAACTAATGGCATTTGTTTCTTGCCATCTATACGTTGGCTTTTGTCGGCAGGTTATTTCGCTTTACGGCCATACCAACCTGAACACGCCCGATCTCGTCCGATCTCGGAAGCTAAGCAGGTTCGGGCCTGGTTAGTACTTGGATGGGAGACCGCCTGGGAATACCAGGTGCAGTAAGCATTTTGCACAGCAAGGAGGTGCTACTGATCCCTCATAAAACACCCCAAGTCTTTCAAACTAATGGCATTTGTTTCTTGCCATCTATACGTTGGCTTTTGTCGGCAGGTTATTTCGCTTACGGCCATACCAACCTGAACACGCCCGATCTCGTCCGAACTCGGAAGCTAAGCAGGTTCGGGCCTGGTTAGTACTTGGATGGGAGACCGCCTGGGAATACCAGGTGCAGTAAGCATTTTGCACAGCAAGGAGGTGCTACTGATCCCTCATAAAACACCCCAAGTCTTTCAAACTAATGGCATTTGTTTCTTGCCATCTATACGTTGGCTTTTGTCGGCAGGTGATTTCGCTTACGGCCATACCAACCTGAACACGCCCGATCTCGTCCGATCTCGGAAGCTAAGCAGGTTCGGGCCTGGTTAGTACTTGGATGGGAGACCGCCTGGGAATACCAGGTGCAGTAAGCATTTTGCACAGCAAGGAGGTGCTACTGATCCCTCATAAAACACCCCAAGTCTTTCAAACTAATGGCATTTGTTTCTTGCCATCTATACGTTGGCTTTTGTCGGCAGGTTATTTCGCTTACGGCCATACCAACCTGAACACGCCCGATCTCGTCCGATCTCGGAAGCTAAGCAGGTTCGGGCCTGGTTAGTACTTGGATGGGAGACCGCCTGGGAATACCAGGTGCAGTAAGCATTTTGCACAGCAAGGAGGTGCTACTGATCCCTCATAAAACACCCCAAGTCTTTCAAACTAATGGCATTTGTTTCTTGCCATCTATACGTTGGCTTTTGTCGGCAGGTTATTTCGCTTACGGCCATACCAACCTGAACACGCCCGATCTCGTCCGATCTCGGAAGCTAAGCAGGTTCGGGCCTGGTTAGTACTTGGATGGGAGACCGCCTGGGAATACCAGGTGCAGTAAGCATTTTGCACAGCAAGGAGGTGCTACTGATCCCTCATAAAACACCCCAAGTCTTTCAAACTAATGGCATTTGTTTCTTGCCATCTATACGTTGGCTTTTGTCGGCAGGTTATTTCGCTTACGGCCATACCAACCTGAACACGCCCGATCTCGTCCGATCTCGGAAGCTAAGCAGGTTCGGGCCTGGTTAGTACTTGGATGGGAGACCGCCTGGGAATACCAGGTGCAGTAAGCATTTTGCACAGCAAGGAGGTGCTACTGATCCCTCATAAAACACCCCAAGTCTTTCAAACTAATGGCATTTGTTTCTTGCCATCTATACGTTGGCTTTTGTCGGCAGGTTATTTCGCTTACGGCCATACCAACCTGAACACGCCCGATCTCGTCCGATCTCGGAAGCTAAGCAGGTTCGGGCCTGGTTAGTACTTGGATGGGAGACCGCCTGGGAATACCAGGTGCAGTAAGCATTTTGCACAGCAAGGAGGTGCTACTGATCCCTCATAAAACACCCCAAGTCTTTCAAACTAATGGCATTTGTTTCTTGCCATCTATACGTTGGCTTTTGTCGGCAGGTTATTTCGCTTACGGCCATACCAACCTGAACACGCCCGATCTCGTCCGATCTCGGAAGCTAAGCAGGTTCGGGCCTGGTTAGTACTTGGATGGGAGACCGCCTGGGAATACCAGGTGCAGTAAGCATTTTGCACAGCAAGGAGGTGCTACTGATCCCTCATAAAACACCCCAAGTCTTTCAAACTAATGGCATTTGTTTCTTGCCATCTATACGTTGGCTTTTGTCGGCAGGTTATTTCGCTTACGGCCATACCAACCTGAACACGCCCGATCTCGTCCGATCTCGGAAGCTAAGCAGGTTCGGGCCTGGTTAGTACTTGGATGGGAGACCGCCTGGGAATACCAGGTGCAGTAAGCATTTTGCACAGCAAGGAGGTGCTACTTATCCCTCATAAAACACCCCAAGTCTTTCAAACTAATGGCATTTGTTTCTTGCCATCTATACGTTGGCTTTTGTCGGCAGGTTATTTCGCTTACGGCCATACCAACCTGAACACGCCCGATCTCGTCCGATCTCGTAAGCTAAGCAGGTTCGGGCCTGGTTAGTACTTGGATGGGAGTCCGCCTGGCAATACCAGGTGCAGTAAGTATTTTGCACAGCAAGGAGGTGCTACTTATCCCTCATAAAACACCCCAAGTCTTTCAAACTAATGGCATTTGTTTCTTGCCATCTATACGTTGGCTTTTGTCAGCAGGCTATTTCGCTTACGGCCATACCAACCTGAACACGCCCGATCTCGTCCGATCTCGGAAGCTAAGCAGGTTCGGGCCTGGTTAGTACTTGGATGGGAGACCGCCTGGGAATACCAGGTGCAGTAAGCATTTTGCACAGCAAGGAGGTGCTACTGATCCCTCATAAAACACCCCAAGTCTTTCAAACTAATGGCATTTGTTTCTTGCCATCTATACGTTGGCTTTTGTCGGCAGGTTATTTCGCTTACGGCCATACCAACCTGAACACGCCCGATCTCGTCCGATCTCGGAAGCTAAGCAGGTTCGGGCCTGGTTAGTACTTGGATGGGAGACCGCCTGGGAATACCAGGTGCAGTAAGCATTTTGCACAGCAAGGAGGTGCTACTGATCCCTCATAAAACACCCCAAGTCTTTCAAACTAATGGCATTTGTTTCTTGCCATCTATACGTTGGCTTTTGTCGGCAGGTTATTTCGCTTACGGCCATACCAACCTGAACACGCCCAATCTCGTCCGAACTCGGAAGCTAAGCAGGTTCGGGCCTGGTTAGTACTTGGATGGGAGACCGCCTGGGAATACCAGGTGCAGTAAGCATTTTGCACAGCAAGGAGGTGTTACTGATCCCTCATAAAACACCCCAAGTCTTTCAAACTAATGGCATTTGTTTCTTGCCATCTATACGTTGGCTTTTGTCGGCAGGTGATTTCGCTTACGGCCATACCAACCTGAACACGCCCGATCTCGTCCGATCTCGGAAGCTAAGCAGGTTCGGGCCTGGTTAGTACTTGGATGGGAGACCGCCTGGGAATACCAGGTGCAGTAAGCATTTTGCACAGCAAGGAGGTGCTACTGATCCCTCATAAAACACCCCAAGTCTTTCAAACTAATGGCATTTGTTTCTTGCCATCTATACGTTGGCTTTTGTCGGCAGGTTATTTCGCTTACGGCCATACCAACCTGAACACGCCCGATCTCGGAAGCTAAGCAGGTTCGGGCCTGGTTAGTACTTGGATGGGAGACCGCCTGGGAATACCAGGTGCAGTAAGCATTTTGCACAGCAAGGAGGTGCTACTGATCCCTCATAAAACACCCCAAGTCTTTCAAACTAATGGCATTTGTTTCTTGCCATCTATACGTTGGCTTTTGTCGGCAGGTTATTTCGCTTACGGCCATACCAACCTGAACACGCCCGATCTCGTCCGATCTCGGAAGCTAAGCAGGTTCGGGCCTGGTTAGTACTTGGATGGGAGACCGCCTGGGAATACCAGGTGCAGTAAGCATTTTGCCCAGCAAGGAGGTGCTACTGATCCCTCATAAAACACCCCAAGTCTTTCAAACTAATGGCATTTGTTTCTTGCCATCTATACGTTGGCTTTTGTCGGCAGGTTATTTCGCTTACGGCCATACCAACCTGAACACGCCCGATCTCGTCCGATCTCGGAAGCTAAGCAGGTTCGGGCCTGGTTAGTACTTGGATGGGAGACCGCCTGGGAATACCAGGTGCAGTAAGCATTTTGCACAGCAAGGAGGTGCTACTGATCCCTCATAAAACACCCCAAGTCTTTCAAACTAATGGCATTTGTTTCTTGCCATCTATACGTTGGCTTTTGTCGGCAGGTTATTTCGCTTTACGGCCATACCAACCTGAACACGCCCGATCTCGTCCGATCTCGGAAGCTAAGCAGGTTCGGGCCTGGTTAGTACTTGGATGGGAGACCGCCTGGGAATACCAGGTGCAGTAAGCATTTTGCACAGCAAGGAGGTGCTACTGATCCCTCATAAAACACCCCAAGTCTTTCAAACTAATGGCATTTGTTTCTTGCCATCTATACGTTGGCTTTTGTCGGCAGGTTATTTCGCTTACGGCCATACCAACCTGAACACGCCCGATCTCGTCCGAACTCGGAAGCTAAGCAGGTTCGGGCCTGGTTAGTACTTGGATGGGAGACCGCCTGGGAATACCAGGTGCAGTAAGCATTTTGCACAGCAAGGAGGTGCTACTGATCCCTCATAAAACACCCCAAGTCTTTCAAACTAATGGCATTTGTTTCTTGCCATCTATACGTTGGCTTTTGTCGGCAGGTGATTTCGCTTACGGCCATACCAACCTGAACACGCCCGATCTCGTCCGATCTCGGAAGCTAAGCAGGTTCGGGCCTGGTTAGTACTTGGATGGGAGACCGCCTGGGAATACCAGGTGCAGTAAGCATTTTGCACAGCAAGGAGGTGCTACTGATCCCTCATAAAACACCCCAAGTCTTTCAAACTAATGGCATTTGTTTCTTGCCATCTATACGTTGGCTTTTGTCGGCAGGTTATTTCGCTTACGGCCATACCAACCTGAACACGCCCGATCTCGTCCGATCTCGGAAGCTAAGCAGGTTCGGGCCTGGTTAGTACTTGGATGGGAGACCGCCTGGGAATACCAGGTGCAGTAAGCATTTTGCACAGCAAGGAGGTGCTACTGATCCCTCATAAAACACCCCAAGTCTTTCAAACTAATGGCATTTGTTTCTTGCCATCTATACGTTGGCTTTTGTCGGCAGGTTATTTCGCTTACGGCCATACCAACCTGAACACGCCCGATCTCGTCCGATCTCGGAAGCTAAGCAGGTTCGGGCCTGGTTAGTACTTGGATGGGAGACCGCCTGGGAATACCAGGTGCAGTAAGCATTTTGCACAGCAAGGAGGTGCTACTGATCCCTCATAAAACACCCCAAGTCTTTCAAACTAATGGCATTTGTTTCTTGCCATCTATACGTTGGCTTTTGTCGGCAGCTTATTTCGCTTACGGCCATACCAACCTGAACACGCCCGATCTCGTCCGATCTCGGAAGCTAAGCAGGTTCGGGCCTGGTTAGTACTTGGATGGGAGACCGCCTGGGAATACCAGGTGCAGTAAGCATTTTGCACAGCAAGGAGGTGCTACTGATCCCTCATAAAACACCCCAAGTCTTTCAAACTAATGGCATTTGTTTCTTGCCATCTATACGTTGGCTTTTGTCGGCAGGTTATTTCGCTTACGGCCATACCAACCTGAACACGCCCGATCTCGTCCGATCTCGGAAGCTAAGCAGGTTCGGGCCTGGTTAGTACTTGGATGGGAGACCGCCTGGGAATACCAGGTGCAGTAAGCATTTTGCACAGCAAGGAGGTGCTACTGATCCCTCATAAAACACCCCAAGTCTTTCAAACTAATGGCATTTGTTTCTTGCCATCTATACGTTGGCTTTTGTCGGCAGGTTATTTCGCTTACGGCCATACCAACCTGAACACGCCCGATCTCGTCCGATCTCGGAAGCTAAGCAGGTTCGGGCCTGGTTAGTACTTGGATGGGAGACCGCCTGGGAATACCAGGTGCAGTAAGCATTTTGCACAGCAAGGAGGTGCTACTGATCCCTCATAAAACACCCCAAGTCTTTCAAACTAATGGCATTTGTTTCTTGCCATCTATACGTTGGCTTTTGTCGGCAGGTTATTTCGCTTACGGCCATACCAACCTGAACACGCCCGATCTCGTCCGATCTCGGAAGCTAAGCAGGTTCGGGCCTGGTTAGTACTTGGATGGGAGACCGCCTGGGAATACCAGGTGCAGTAAGCATTTTGCACAGCAAGGAGGTGCTACTGATCCCTCATAAAACACCCCAAGTCTTTCAAACTAATGGCATTTGTTTCTTGCCATCTATACGTTGGCTTTTGTCGGCAGGTTATTTCGCTTACGGCCATACCAACCTGAACACGCCCGATCTCGTCCGAACTCGGAAGCTAAGCAGGTTCGGGCCTGGTTAGTACTTGGATGGGAGACCGCCTGGGAATACCAGGTGCAGTAAGCATTTTGCACAGCAAGGAGGTGCTACTGATCCCTCATAAAACACCCCAAGTCTTTCAAACTAATGGCATTTGTTTCTTGCCATCTATACGTTGGCTTTTGTCGGCAGGTGATTTCGCTTACGGCCATACCAACCTGAACACGCCCGATCTCGTCCGATCTCGGAAGCTAAGCAGGTTCGGGCCTGGTTAGTACTTGGATGGGAGACCGCCTGGGAATACCAGGTGCAGTAAGCATTTTGCACAGCAAGGAGGTGCTACTGATCCCTCATAAAACACCCCAAGTCTTTCAAACTAATGGCATTTGTTTCTTGCCATCTATACGTTGGCTTTTGTCGGCAGGTTATTTCGCTTACGGCCATACCAACCTGAACACGCCCGATCTCGTCCGATCTCGGAAGCTAAGCAGGTTCGGGCCTGGTTAGTACTTGGATGGGAGACCGCCTGGGAATACCAGGTGCAGTAAGCATTTTGCACAGCAAGGAGGTGCTACTGATCCCTCATAAAACACCCCAAGTCTTTCAAACTAATGGCATTTGTTTCTTGCCATCTATACGTTGGCTTTTGTCGGCAGGTTATTTCGCTTACGGCCATACCAACCTGAACACGCCCGATCTCGTCCGATCTCGGAAGCTAAGCAGGTTCGGGCCTGGTTAGTACTTGGATGGGAGACCGCCTGGGAATACCAGGTGCAGTAAGCATTTTGCACAGCAAGGAGGTGCTACTGATCCCTCATAAAACACCCCAAGTCTTTCAAACTAATGGCATTTGTTTCTTGCCATCTATACGTTGGCTTTTGTCGGCAGGTTATTTCGCTTACGGCCATACCAACCTGAACACGCCCGATCTCGTCCGATCTCGGAAGCTAAGCAGGTTCGGGCCTGGTTAGTACTTGGATGGGAGACCGCCTGGGAATACCAGGTGCAGTAAGCATTTTGCACAGCAAGGAGGTGCTACTGATCCCTCATAAAACACCCCAAGTCTTTCAAACTAATGGCATTTGTTTCTTGCCATCTATACGTTGGCTTTTGTCGGCAGGTTATTTCGCTTACGGCCATACCAACCTGAACACGCCCGATCTCGTCCGATCTCGGAAGCTAAGCAGGTTCGGGCCTGGTTAGTACTTGGATGGGAGACCGCCTGGGAATACCAGGTGCAGTAAGCATTTTGCACAGCAAGGAGGTGCTACTGATCCCTCATAAAACACCCCAAGTCTTTCAAACTAATGGCATTTGTTTCTTGCCATCTATACGTTGGCTTTTGTCGGCAGGTTATTTCGCTTACGGCCATACCAACCTGAACACGCCCGATCTCGTCCGATCTCGGAAGCTAAGCAGGTTCGGGCCTGGTTAGTACTTGGATGGGAGACCGCCTGGGAATACCAGGTGCAGTAAGCATTTTGCACAGCAAGGAGGTGCTACTGATCCCTCATAAAACACCCCAAGTCTTTCAAACTAATGGCATTTGTTTCTTGCCATCTATACGTTGGCTTTTGTCGGCAGGTTATTTCGCTTACGGCCATACCAACCTGAACACGCCCGATCTCGTCCGATCTCGGAAGCTAAGCAGGTTCGGGCCTGGTTAGTACTTGGATAGGAGACCGCCTGGGAATACCAGGTGCAGTAAGCATTTTGCACAGCAAGGAGGTGCTACTGATCCCTCATAAAACACCCCAAGTCTTTCAAACTAATGGCATTTGTTTCTTGCCATCTATACGTTGGCTTTTGTCGGCAGGTTATTTCGCTTACGGCCATACCAACCTGAACACGCCCGATCTCGTCCGATCTCGGAAGCTAAGCAGGTTCGGGCCTGGTTAGTACTTGGATGGGAGACCGCCTGGGAATACCAGGTGCAGTAAGCATTTTGCACAGCAAGGAGGTGCTACTGATCCCTCATAAAACACCCCAAGTCTTTCAAACTAATGGCATTTGTTTCTTGCCATCTATACGTTGGCTTTTGTCGGCAGGTTATTTCGCTTACGGCCATACCAACCTGAACACGCCCGATCTCGTCCGATCTCGGAAGCTAAGCAGGTTCGGGCCTGGTTAGTACTTGGATGGGAGACCGCCTGGGAATACCAGGTGCAGTAAGCATTTTGCCCAGCAAGGAGGTGCTACTGATCCCTCATAAAACACCCCAAGTCTTTCAAACTAATGGCATTTGTTTCTTGCCATCTATACGTTGGCTTTTGTCGGCAGGTTATTTCGCTTACGGCCATACCAACCTGAACACGCCCGATCTCGTCCGATCTCGGAAGCTAAGCAGGTTCGGGCCTGGTTAGTACTTGGATGGGAGACCGCCTGGGAATACCAGGTGCAGTAAGCATTTTGCACAGCAAGGAGGTGCTACTGATCCCTCATAAAACACCCCAAGTCTTTCAAACTAATGGCATTTGTTTCTTGCCATCTATACGTTGGCTTTTGTCGGCAGGTTATTTCGCTTACGGCCATACCAACCTGAACACGCCCGATCTCGTCCGATCTCGGAAGCTAAGCAAGTTCGGGCCTGGTTAGTACTTGGATGGGAGACCGCCTGGGAATACCAGGTGCAGTAAGCATTTTGCACAGCAAGGAGGAGCTACTTATCCCTCATAAAACACCCCAAGTCTTTCAAACTAATGGCATTTGTTTCTTGCCATCTATACGTTGGCTTTTGTCGGCAGGTTAATTCGCTTACGGCCATACCAACCTGAACGCCCGATCTCGTCCGATCTCGGAAGCTAAGCAGGTTCGGGCCTGGTTAGTACTTGGATGGGAGACCGCCTGGGAATACCAGGTGCAGTAAGCATTTTGCACAGCAAGGAGGTGCTACTGATCCCTCATAAAACACCCCAAGTCTTTCAAACTAATGGCATTTGTTTCTTGCCATCTATACGTTGGCTTTTGTCGGCAGGTTATTTCGCTTACGGCCATACCAACCTGAACACGCCCGATCTCGTCCGATCTCGGAAGCTAAGCAGGTTCGGGCCTGGTTAGTACTTGGATGGGAGACCGCCTGGGAATACCAGGTGCAGTAAGCATTTTGCACAGCAAGGAGGTGCTACTGATCCCTCATAAAACACCCCAAGTCTTTCAAACTAATGGCATTTGTTTCTTGCCATCTATACGTTGGCTTTTGTCGGCAGGTTATTTCGCTTACGGCCATACCAACCTGAACACGCCCGATCTCGTCCGATCTCGGAAGCTAAGCAGGTTCGGGCCTGGTTAGTACTTGGATGGGAGACCGCCTGGGAATACCAGGTGCAGTAAGCATTTTGCACAGCAAGGAGGTGCTACTGATCCCTCATAAAACACCCCAAGTCTTTCAAACTAATGGCATTTGTTTCTTGCCATCTATACGTTGGCTTTTGTCAGCAGGTTATTTCGCTTACGGCCATACCAACCTGAACACGCCCGATCTCGTCCGATCACGGAAGCTAAGCAGGTTCGGGCCTGGTTAGTACTTGGATGGGAGACCGCCTGGGAATACCAGGTGCAGTAAGCATTTTGCACAGCAAGGAGGTGCTACTGATCCCTCATAAAACACCCCAAGTCTTTCAAACTAATGGCATTTGTTTCTTGCCATCTATACGTTGGCTTTTGTCGGCAGGTTATTTCGCTTACGGCCATACCAACCTGAACACGCCCGATCTCGTCAGATCTCGGAAGCTAAGCAGGTTCGGGCCTGGTTAGTACTTGGATGGGAGACCGCCTGGGAATACCAGGTGCAGTAAGCATTTTGCACAGCAAGGAGGTGCTACTTATCCCTCATAAAACACCCCAAGTCTTTCAAACTAATGGCATTTGTTTCTTGCCATCTATACGTTGGCTTTTGTCGGCAGGTTATTTCGCTTACGGCCATACCAACCTGAACACGCCCGATCTCGTCCGATCTCGGAAGCTAAGCAGGTTTGGGCCTGGTTAGTACTTGGATGGGAGACCGCCTGGGAATACCAGGTGCAGTAAGCATTTTGCACAGCAAGGAGGTGCTACTGATCCCTCATAAAACACCCCAAGTCTTTCAAACTAATGGCATTTGTTTCTTGCCATCTATACGTTGGCTTTTGTCGGCAGGTTATTTCGCTTACGGCCATACCAACCTGAACACGCCCGATCTCGTCCGATCTCGGAAGCTAAGCAGGTTCGGGCCTGGTTAGTACTTGGATGGGAGACCGCCTGGGAATACCAGGTGCAGTAAGCATTTTGCACAGCAAGGAGGTGCTACTTATCCCTCATAAAACACCCCAAGTCTTTCAAACTAATGGCATTTGTTTCTTGCCATCTATACGTTGGCTTTTGTCGGCAGGTTAATTCGCTTACGGCCATACCAACCTGAACGCCCGATCTCGTCCGATCTCGGAAGCTAAGCAGGTTCGGGCCTGGTTAGTACTTGGATGGGAGACCGCCTGGGAATACCAGGTGCAGTAAGCATTTTGCGCAGCAAGGAGGTGCTACTGATCCCTCATAACACACCCCAAGTCTTTCAAACTAATGGCATTTGTTTCTTGCCATCTATACGTTGGCTTTTGTCGGCAGGTTATTTCGCTTACGGCCATACCAACCTGAACACGCCCGATCTCGTCCGATCTCGGAAGCTAAGCAGGTTCGGGCCTGGTTAGTACTTGGATGGGAGACCGCCTGGGAATACCAGGTGCAGTAAGCATTTTGCACAGCAAGGAGGTGCTACTGATCCCTCATAAAACACCCCAAGTCTTTCAAACTAATGGCATTTGTTTCTTGCCATCTATACGTTGGCTTTTGTCGGCAGGTTATTTCGCTTACGGCCATACCAACCTGAACACGCCCGATCCCGTCCGATCTCGGAAGCTAAGCAGGTTCGGGCCTGGTTAGTACTTGGATGGGAGACCGCCTGGGAATACCAGGTGCAGTAAGCATTTTGCACAGCAAGGAGGTGCTACTGATCCCTCATAAAACACCCCAAGTCTTTCAAACTAATGGCATTTGTTTCTTGCCATCTATACGTTGGCTTTTGTCGGCAGGTTATTTCGCTTACGGCCATACCAACCTGAACACGCCCGATCTCGTCCGATCTCGGAAGCTAAGCAGGTTCGGGCCTGGTTAGTACTTGGATGGGAGACCGCCTGGGAATACCAGGTGCAGTAAGCATTTTGCCCAGCAAGGAGGTGCTACTGATCCCTCATAAAACACCCCAAGTCTTTCAAACTAATGGCATTTGTTTCTTGCCATCTATACGTTGGCTTTTGTCGGCAGGTTATTTCGCTTACGGCCATACCAACCTGAACACGCCCGATCTCGTCCGATCTCGGAAGCTAAGCAGGTTCGGGCCTGGTTAGTACTTGGATGGGAGACCGCCTGGGAATACCAGGTGCAGTAAGCATTTTGCACAGCAAGGAGGTGCTACTGATCCCTCATAAAACACCCCAAGTCTTTCAAACTAATGGCATTTGTTTCTTGCCATCTATACGTTGGCTTTTGTCGGCAGGTTATTTCGCTTACGGCCATACCAACCTGAACACGCCCGATCTCGTCCGATCTCGGAAGCTAAGCAAGTTCGGGCCTGGTTAGTACTTGGATGGGAGACCGCCTGGGAATACCAGGTGCAGTAAGCATTTTGCACAGCAAGGAGGTGCTACTTATCCCTCATAAAACACCCCAAGTCTTTCAAACTAATGGCATTTGTTTCTTGCCATCTATACGTTGGCTTTTGTCGGCAGGTTAATTCGCTTACGGCCATACCAACCTGAACGCCCGATCTCGTCCGATCTCGGAAGCTAAGCAGGTTCGGGCCTGGTTAGTACTTGGATGGGAGACCGCCTGGGAATACCAGGTGCAGTAAGCATTTTGCACAGCAAGGAGGTGCTACTGATCCCTCATAAAACA
>NC_140176.1:129489523-129494523 GCF_963971535.1 Notolepis coatsorum
TACTTGGATGGGAGACCGCCTGGGAATACCAGGTGCAGTAAGCATTTTGCCCAGCAAGGAGGTGCTACTGATCCCTCATAAAACACCCCAAGTCTTTCAAACTAATGGCATTTGTTTCTTGCCATCTATACGTTGGCTTTTGTCGGCAGGTTATTTCGCTTACGGCCATACCAACCTGAACACGCCCGATCTCGTCCGATCTCGGAAGCTAAGCAGGTTCGGGCCTGGTTAGTACTTGGATGGGAGACCGCCTGGGAATACCAGGTGCAGTAAGCATTTTGCACAGCAAGGAGGTGCTACTGATCCCTCATAAAACACCCCAAGTCTTTCAAACTAATGGCATTTGTTTCTTGCCATCTATACGTTGGCTTTTGTCGGCAGGTTATTTTGCTTACGGCCATACCAACCTGAACACGCCCGATCTCGTCCGATCTCGGAAGCTAAGCAAGTTCGGGCCTGGTTAGTACTTGGATGGGAGACCGCCTGGGAATACCAGGTGCAGTAAGCATTTTGCACAGCAAGGAGGAGCTACTTATCCCTCATAAAACACCCCAAGTCTTTCAAACTAATGGCATTTGTTTCTTGCCATCTATACGTTGGCTTTTGTCGGCAGGTTAATTCGCTTACGGCCATACCAACCTGAACGCCCGATCTCGTCCGATCTCGGAAGCTAAGCAGGTTCGGGCCTGGTTAGTACTTGGATGGGAGACCGCCTGGGAATACCAGGTGCAGTAAGCATTTTGCACAGCAAGGAGGTGCTACTGATCCCTCATAAAACACCCCAAGTCTTTCAAACTAATGGCATTTGTTTCTTGCCATCTATACGTTGGCTTTTGTCGGCAGGTTATTTCGCTTACGGCCATACCAACCTGAACACGCCCGATCTCGTCCGATCTCGGAAGCTAAGCAGGTTCGGGCCTGGTTAGTACTTGGATGGGAGACCGCCTGGGAATACCAGGTGCAGTAAGCATTTTGCACAGCAAGGAGGTGCTACTGATCCCTCATAAAACACCCCAAGTCTTTCAAACTAATGGCATTTGTTTCTTGCCATCTATACGTTGGCTTTTGTCGGCAGGTTATTTCGCTTACGGCCATACCAACCTGAACACGCCCGATCTCGTCCGATCTCGGAAGCTAAGCAGGTTCGGGCCTGGTTAGTACTTGGATGGGAGACCGCCTGGGAATACCAGGTGCAGTAAGCATTTTGCACAGCAAGGAGGTGCTACTGATCCCTCATAAAACACCCCAAGTCTTTCAAACTAATGGCATTTGTTTCTTGCCATCTATACGTTGGCTTTTGTCAGCAGGTTATTTCGCTTACGGCCATACCAACCTGAACACGCCCGATCTCGTCCGATCACGGAAGCTAAGCAGGTTCGGGCCTGGTTAGTACTTGGATGGGAGACCGCCTGGGAATACCAGGTGCAGTAAGCATTTTGCACAGCAAGGAGGTGCTACTGATCCCTCATAAAACACCCCAAGTCTTTCAAACTAATGGCATTTGTTTCTTGCCATCTATACGTTGGCTTTTGTCGGCAGGTTATTTCGCTTACGGCCATACCAACCTGAACACGCCCGATCTCGTCCGATCTCGGAAGCTAAGCAGGTTCGGGCCTGGTTAGTACTTGGATGGGATACCGCCTGGGAATACCAGGTGCAGTAAGCATTTTGCACAGCAAGGAGGTGTTACTTATCCCTCATAAAACACCCCAAGTCTTTCAAACTAATGGCATTTGTTTCTTGCCATCTATACGTTGGCTTTTGTCGGCAGGTTATTTCGCTTACGGCCATACCAACCTGAACACGCCCGATCTCGTCAGATCTCGGAAGCTAAGCAGGTTCGGGCCTGGTTAGTACTTGGATGGGAGACCGCCTGGGAATACCAGGTGCAGTAAGCATTTTGCACAGCAAGGAGGTGCTACTGATCCCTCATAAAACACCCCAAGTCTTTCAAACTAATGGCATTTGTTTCTTGCCATCTATACGTTGGCTTTTGTCGGCAGGTTATTTCGCTTACGGCCATACCAACCTGAACACGCCCGATCTCGTCCGATCTCGGAAGCTAAGCAGGTTCGGGCCTGGTTAGTACTTGGATGGGAGACCGCCTGGGAATACCAGGTGCAGTAAGCATTTTGCACAGCAAGGAGGTGCTACTGATCCCTCATAAAACACCCCAAGTCTTTCAAACTAATGGCATTTGTTTCTTGCCATCTATACGTTGGCTTTTGTCAGCAGGTTATTTCGCTTACGGCCATACCAACCTGAACACGCCCGATCTCGTCCGATCACGGAAGCTAAGCAGGTTCGGGCCTGGTTAGTACTTGGATGGGAGACCGCCTGGGAATACCAGGTGCAGTAAGCATTTTGCACAGCAAGGAGGTGCTACTGATCCCTCATAAAACACCCCAAGTCTTTCAAACTAATGGCATTTGTTTCTTGCCATCTATACGTTGGCTTTTGTCGGCAGGTTATTTCGCTTACGGCCATACCAACCTGAACACGCCCGATCTCGTCCGATCTCGGAAGCTAAGCAGGTTCGGGCCTGGTTAGTACTTGGATGGGAGACCGCCTGGGAATACCAGGTGCAGTAAGCATTTTGCACAGCAAGGAGGTGCTACTTATCCCTCATAAAACACCCCAAGTCTTTCAAACTAATGGCATTTGTTTCTTGCCATCTATACGTTGGCTTTTGTCGGCAGGTTATTTCGCTTACGGCCATACCAACCTGAACACGCCCGATCTCGTCCGATCTCGGAAGCTAAGCAGGTTCGGGCCTGGTTAGTACTTGGATGGGAGACCGCCTGGGAATACCAGGTGCAGTAAGCATTTTGCACAGCAAGGAGGTGCTACTTATCCCTCATAAAACACCCCAAGTCTTTCAAACTAATGGCATTTGTTTCTTGCCATCTATACGTTGGCTTTTGTCGGCAGGTTATTTCGCTTACGGCCATACCAACCTGAACACGCCCGATCTCGTCCGATCTCGGAAGCTAAGCAGGTTCGGGCCTGGTTAGTACTTGGATGGGAGACCGCCTGGGAATACCAGGTGCAGTAAGCATTTTGCACAGCAAGGAGGTGCTACTGATCCCTCATAAAACACCCCAAGTCTTTCAAACTAATGGCATTTGTTTCTTGCCATCTATACGTTGGCTTTTGTCGGCAGGTTATTTCGCTTACGGCCATACCAACCTGAACACGCCCGATCTCGTCCGATCTCGGAAGCTAAGCAGGTTCGGGCCTGGTTAGTACTTGGATGGGAGACCGCCTGGGAATACCAGGTGCAGTAAGCATTTTGCACAGCAAGGAGGTGCTACTTATCCCTCATAAAACACCCCAAGTCTTTCAAACTAATGGCATTTGTTTCTTGCCATCTATACGTTGGCTTTTGTCGGCAGGTTAATTCGCTTACGGCCATACCAACCTGAACGCCCGATCTCGTCCGATCTCGGAAGCTAAGCAGGTTCGGGCCTGGTTAGTACTTGGATGGGAGACCGCCTGGGAATACCAGGTGCAGTAAGCATTTTGCACAGCAAGGAGGTGCTACTGATCCCTCATAACACACCCCAAGTCTTTCAAACTAATGGCATTTGTTTCTTGCCATCTATACGTTGGCTTTTGTCGGCAGGTTATTTCGCTTACGGCCATACCAACCTGAACACGCCCGATCTCGTCCGATCTCCGAAGCTAAGCAGGTTCGGGCCTGGTTAGTACTTGGATGGGAGACCGCCTGGGAATACCAGGTGCAGTAAGCATTTTGCCCAGCAAGGAGGTGCTACTGATCCCTCATAAAACACCCCAAGTCTTTCAAACTAATGGCATTTGTTTCTTGCCATCTATATGTTGGCTTTTGTCGGCAGGTTATTTCGCTTACGGCCATACCAACCTGAACACGCCCGATCTCGTCCGATCTCGGAAGCTAAGCAGGTTCGGGCCTGGTTAGTACTTGGATGGGAGACCGCCTGGGAATACCAGGTGCAGTAAGCATTTTGCACAGCAAGGAGGTGCTACTGATCCCTCATAAAACACCCCAAGTCTTTCAAACTAATGGCATTTGTTTCTTGCCATCTATACGTTGGCTTTTGTCAGCAGGTTATTTCGCTTACGGCCATACCAACCTGAACACGCCCGATCTCGTCCGATCTCGGAAGCTAAGCAGGTTCGGGCCTGGTTAGTACTTGGATCGGAGACCGCCTGGGAATACCAGGTGCAGTAAGCATTTTGCACAGCAAGGAGGTGCTACTGATCCCTCATAAAACACCCCAAGTCTTTCAAACTAATGGCATTTGTTTCTTGCCATCTATACGTTGGCTTTTGTCTGCAGTTTATTTCGCTTACGGCCATACCAACCTGAACACGCCCGATCTCGTCCGATCTCGGAAGCTAAGCAGGTTCGGGCCTGGTTAGTACTTGGATGGGAGACCGCCTGGGAATACCAGGTGCAGTAAGCATTTTGCACAGCAAGGAGGTGCTACTGATCCCTCATAAAACACCCCAAGTCTTTCAAACTAATGGCATTTGTTTCTTGCCATCTATACGTTGGCTTTTGTCGTCTATACGTTGGCTTTTGTCGGCAGGTTATTTCGCTTACGGCCATACCAACCTGAACACGCCCGATCTCGTCCGATCTCGGAAGCTAAGCAGGTTCGGGCCTGGTTAGTACTTGGATGGGAGACCGCCTGGGAATACCAGGTGCAGTAAGCATTTTGCCCAGCAAGGAGGTGCTACTGATCCCTCATAAAACACCCCAAGTCTTTCAAACTAATGGCATTTGTTTCTTGCCATCTATACGTTGGCTTTTGTCGGCAGGTTATTTCGCTTACGGCCATACCAACCTGAACACGCCCGATCTCGTCCGATCTCGGAAGCTAAGCAGGTTCGGGCCTGGTTAGTACTTGGATGGGAGACCGCCTGGGAATACCAGGTGCAGTAAGCATTTTGCACAGCAAGGAGGTGCTACTTATCCCTCATAAAACACCCCAAGTCTTTCAAACTAATGGCAT